>NW_028162452.1:0-52674 GCF_964263955.1 Coregonus lavaretus | reverse complement strand
GGGGTTGCTGGCGTGACTGCCCCATTTTTCACAGCCATAATCAGAGCCAGCTGTCAAGATGAGAGCCCAGCGGACGGGGGCGGAACGGGGGAGGGAGGGGGTAGATGGAGGAGGAGGGAGAGGGAGGGGATGGGAGGGTGAGGGAGAAGGGGAGGGAGGGAGACAGAAGGGGAGGAGGAGGGAGAGAGGGAAAAGTTGGGCGGTGTGGGGGAGATGTATTTGGTAGAGGCTGACTTATCATAATTTAAATGGACTTTTCTTATGTATGGTTAATAAAGGAGGATGGAAAGAGGGACGGGTGGACCTTCCTTCCTACCCTCTACTAGTGTGTTGGTCCATACTCAGCATTGTAGAAGGAAAGGGTGAACGGCACTAGAGTGAATGTCAATTCTTTCCTGTGTCTACAGACTGTTCAGTTTCACATGTGGCGATGGTGTTATGTCTCAGCAGGTCACTGACTAAAGGGAGTGAATGATCATTGTTCATAAAAACTCAAAAATAAGGAAGCATTGCCGAAATACCATTCTGGTGGTAAACCGTGATGAGTTACTACACATGATGACGATGACGATGTCCCTTGTAAATACTATATTGTTGAGATGAGAAATACAAAAAAGTAAACAAGCAACGTTGACACAAACAGCTGCGATCCAGTTGTGTGTGTGTGTTGTGAAGTGATTAAGAGAGGTTTTATTGTCCATGTTTACCCTGTCCTAATAGGGCTTCATGGCTATGGAAGAGGGAAGGGTGGATCTTCCTTCTTTACTTCCTTCCTCCTCTGTGCTCCCATTTGTTGGCGAATACTCAGCATTGTAGAATGAAAGGGTGAACTGCGCTAGATTGTTGATTCCTTCCTGTGTCTGGTGTTATGATGTCTCAACATGTTGATGAGTCACACTAAAGGGATGTTAATGTTCTTGATCTTTGGACAAAGTGAAGGTGTCACCCATGGACCCCATTAAAATGTTCACTTTACATAAAGAGGATACTGGCACATAAAGAGGATGCTTTTCCATGTAAATATTATATTGATGGACAGAGTAGAATTGTAAACACTAAAAATGTAAACACTCGAATCAGGTAAAGTTGTCACAAATAGCTCTGTACCAGTTGTTGTTGTGATGTTGTTGTGATGTAAGAGAGGTTTTATCGTCCATGTTAACCCCGTCCTAATAGAGAGCTTCCTGGCTATGATGGGAGCACTGGTGGTTGCTGGGAATAGAACCTCTCCAGGTTCTGAATGGTTGATTCTAAAGAGTGATAGAGTGATAGAGTATGATAAAGCTGTCAGTCAAACTGAGCTAAAAAAAACAATCAGATTCTATCTCAGATGGAATATTTCAACCGGCTATCAAGATAACAGTTATGAAGACATTTATATCATATCATTCAGATCCAACCCTTTGCCAAATGATAGAGAAACTGCTACATCAAGTGATAAAAGTATGTCCTGGGAGAAACCCAGTTACAGTAGGTAACACAGTATACTGTTTCTGTGTCTCTGTCAATCTATTTTAAGTCTGACAGAACTCCCCTTTCTGCCCACTTCCTCTGTACAGGTCGTTATCTGATGCTGGGATTGCTCTAATGTGTGGTCCCCTAGCTGCTTGTCAAAATAATGTCACTCTGTGTGTGTGTGTGTGTGTGTGTGTGTGTGTGTGTGTGTGTGTGTGTGTGTGTGTGTGTGTGTGTGTGTGTGTGAGAGAGCGAGAGAGAGAGAGAGAGAGAGAGAGAGAGCGAGTGAGAGAGAGAGAGAGAGAGAGAGAGAGAGAGAGAGAGAGAGAGAGAGAGAGAGAGAGAGAGAGAGAGAGAGAGAGAGAGAGAGAGAGAGAGAGAGAGAGAGAGAGAGAGAGAGAGAGAGAGAGAGAGCCCATTAGCCCATATCACCCTGTGGGTCACCAGGGTCATCCAGTCCAGACTTTGTTCCTTCACACCATGCTCACTGTGTCCTCATGTGGCCTGGCTGTGCTATCAGGGAGAGGGAGCACAGTGACCCTCCATGTTGATTTTGGGAGTTCCATCACTGGAACTGGAACTTGGATATTTGTTTTTAACAGACTATTATGGCTTGTCTCTCTCTCTCTCTCTCTCTCTCTGTCTCTCTTCCGGACCTGCCGTCTCGACCTCGAACTATTGCACCCTCTATAACCACTGTGATTATTAATTGACCCTGCTCGTCATCTATGAACGTTTGAACGTCTCGAAGAACGATCTGGCCTTAATGGCCATGTACTCTTAGAATCTCCACCCGGCACAGCTAGAAGAGGACTGGCCACCCGTCAGAGCCTGGTTCCTCTCTAGGTTTCTTCCTAGGTTCCTGCCTTTCTAGGGAGTTTTTCATAGCCACTGTGCTTCTGCCTCTGCATTGCTTGCTCTTTGGGGTTTTAGGCTGGGTATCTGTAAATCACTTTGTGACAAGTTATGATGTAAAAAGGGCTTCATAACATACATTTGATTGATTGATTGTTACTTGTTAGGTTACTTTATTGTTAAGTGTGTGTGTGTGTGTGTGTGTGTGTGTGCGTGCGTGCGTGTCGCCTTAATGACTGACAACTGTGACTGACTCATCCAGTCTGTGACCCTAGATGACACTCATCTCAGTCTTCTGGAGTTTCTGGGTTCAGTGTAAACACACACCGTTTCACAACACGTCCCCTCTATCCCTATTGGCTCTCTGCCTTTCTGTCCTGTGGTCCCACAGTACTCCCTACTCAGAAACACTCTCTAGCCAGCCGGTGCTTGTGTGATCGCCGGTGAGAACCGAGTCAATGATGACGATGGTGGTATCTAGCCTCAGTAGCCAGTAGCCTGGTAGGTTCACGACTACTTACGTTCCTTGTCCTCTCATTGTGTGACTCCAGGTCAGGCTATTACAGTGCATCTTATCTATATGGAGCTGTCTATGACAAACCGTCTGTATGACTGAGATTATCTATTAATGCTGTATTTTAGAGCCTGGCCTTGTATTCCCATGCTGGGGTTTATAAATGACAGAGAGAGGATGTATAAAACCTAGTCTGGTCCCAGATCTGACTGTGTTGTCTTGCCAACTCCTGTGGTAATTGTTATGAGTGGGCAAAAAGTTATAATAAAGTTGTTCTATTCAATACTTATTCTAAGTACTGAAGGAGCTTCAGGAAGCATCAGACATTGATAAATGATTGACACAATGATGCCTGTAAATGTAATAATCATAGATCATTTACCTAACTGACCTAACTAATTCACAACAACGATGTCTTGTTGCTCTGGTCTGGTGACTTGCTTGGTGAACACAGCTGTAAAATGTCATATTGTTTTTGTTCTACCTCGTTATTTTTAGTATTACATTATTATATAATAATATTTTGACCAATCCCTTAGCTTTTCGAAGTTAAGACATGTACCATGGGCCTACATTCCACATTTGGTGTTATGAGAATAAGTATTTTTGAAGAATTCTTAGCATATTCTATCTACAGGCATAGTGTGGCCATCTTTGAATGCATCAACGTTATTTTCTCAAACTCCTTAGGGAATATTGTGATGAGTCCCAAGACCAAATCTGGAGTGAAATCTGACTTTTAGTCCATGAGAAGATTTTTTATAGTCAAAAAGTGAATTGTTAATGGTTTCCTTATATTTTTGAAGATATAAATGTCAAACTTAACATGGTTCTTTGATGACCCTAAAAAGTTTCAAGTTGATAGGCCATTGGGGAGTGGATTTACAAAGGATTTAAATGAACACGTAATTTCCTGATTTACCAATAACTCAGCAATCTCTTAACCAATCCCTTAGCTTTTCTCAATCTAAGTTAAGAGATGTACCATGGGCCTACATACAGAAAGGTGTTATTTGGACTTATAGTTCATGAGAGTACGTTTTTTTCCAAATTTCCAAGACTGAGGAAAATCGATCCTGACAGACCTTATGGGTCCTTGAAGCAAATTTGTTCAGCATGAGGAATGACACCTATACACAAGGTTTCAAGTCTCTAGGTCAAACAGGGGGTGGATATGAGGGTTTAAGTGAGACTGCTTATAACAACGCCACCTATAGGTGCCATTCTTTTTGACCAAGTTACTCATGGCCTCTAGTTTCTGTGTGCCAAATTAGAAAAAAGTTACCAATCGATGCTTGAGTTATTTGACCATATCAAGGGGAAAAAAGAATCTAAAAATAGCAATATGTTTGCTGTGAACCCCTAACAAGGCTCACTCTCAGTTTCCTGTGGTTGCCTTGAGGCATGTCACAGGAAGTGATGTCACTTCCTGCTCCATCACATCAGTGTGGAAAATAGAAGCCCCCCAAATGTCCTCAGACCCTAACAAGACTCACTCTCAGTTTCCTGTGGTTGCCTCGAGGCAAATAACTCAAGCAAATAACAGGAAGTAATGTCACTTCCTGCTCCATCACATCAGTGTGGAAAGTAAAAGCACCCAAATGTCCTTGGTCCCACTTCTGATATATACTGAACAAAAACATAAACGCAACATGCAACAATTTCAACAATTTTACTGAGTTACAGTTTCTATAAGGAAATCAGTCAATTAAAATAAATAAATAATGCCCTAATCTCCCACTGGGGAGCCAGGCCCAGCCAAACAGAATGAGATTTTTATTACAGCCAGAAATACTCCTCAATTTCATCAGCTGTCCGGGTGGCTGGTCTCAGACGATCCCGCAGCTGAAGAGGCCGGATGTGAAGGTCCTGGTCTGGCGTGGTTATGGTTGTGAAGCCGTTTGGACGTACTGCCAAATTCTCGAAAACGACATTGGAGGCAGTTTATGGTAGAGAAATGAACATTCTTTGGCAGCAGTTCTGGTGGACATTCCTGCAGTCAGCATGCCAATTACACGCTCCCTCAAAACTTGAGACATCTGTGGCATTGTGTTGTGTGACAAAACTGCACATTTTAGAGTGGCCTTTTATTGTCCCCAGCACAAGGTTCACCTGTGTAATGAGAATGCTGTTTAATCAGCTTCTTGATATGCCACACCTGTCAGGTGAATGGATTACCTTGGCAAAGGAGAAAAGCTCACTAACAGGGATGTAAACAAACTTGTGCACAACATTTGAGAGAAATATGTTTTTTGTGCAAATGGAATATTTCTGGGATCTTTTATTTTAGCTCATGAAACACTTTACATGTTGCATTTATATTTCTATTCAGTATATTACATATAGAACCACAAGCTTTAATTAGGTATGGCAGGTTTCCGAGGTGACGTAAAAAAAAAAAAACTAAATATTCCACCCAGAAACCACTGTAGCTAAACATACAGTACTGTCCCACAACATGATACATAGGAGAACCACACGCTTTATTAGGTAAGGTGAAGTACGATAACCTAAATGTTTCAGTACCCCAACCACTGTAGCTAATCATATCACAGTTTCCCCACTGCCACTGCAGTCTTCAACTAGATTGTTGGTTATGTGTAGGATGTTGTGTCCTCTGCAGCAGACATCTTACTGTCTCACCCACCAAACTTCCGGTGTCTTAACCAAGACTGCAGATTGCTGCTGCTGTATGTGGAACAAGCAGGGGAGGTGAGATGTTCTCCATTCTTTGATGTCTCTTTATACGTAGCCTACGTACGTAATGTACATATGCAGGCACAGCTCAGAGCAGAACAGACGTTTCATTTAACCCATGCATGCCCACACAGGAATTAGTCAGCTGCATACACAAAAGGGCAGCAAAACATCTTCTGTGAGTGTTTCACTTGGTTTATTTACTGTAACAAGGTCCTTTTTTCCTGCAGACTCCACAGAACATACATCTCCATAATAAGCCCAGTGGTGGAAAAAGTACCCAATTGTGAGTAAAAGTAAAGATACTGTACCTTAATAGAAAATGACTCAAGTAAAAGTTAAAGTCACCCAGCAAAATAGTACTTGAGTAAAAGTAGTACTTGAGTACACCCATTTTGAATGTTATATTGTTTTTGTGCATCTCTGAGTGATGTTCTATCGATTCCCTGAGTCATTTCATGCTTTCATGTGTATCTGAGTTATTGACATTCAAGCAGGCAGAAATCCGACCGGTATGACGTAGAACCGTGATAAAGTCGCTCTCACTACACTGGAAGTTAATAGGAAAACGAATTTTAGATCACGAAAACGTCTATCATACATGTCAGATTTTAATACTGGCCG
Organism: Coregonus lavaretus; assembly: GCF_964263955.1. Classification (NCBI taxonomy): domain Eukaryota; kingdom Metazoa; phylum Chordata; class Actinopteri; order Salmoniformes; family Salmonidae; genus Coregonus; species Coregonus lavaretus. The sequence goes on along the minus strand of NW_028162452.1, from coordinate 46,529 downwards.
ATGTCATGACTCGGGAGGATGTCTTCTCTCGAATGAGCCATTGATCATATTTTTGCGATATTCCTACCTCGAGACATTTGTAATTTAATGGAGGGTCTAGCATATTTTTCCTATTTCTCTATGGAGGACTAAAAGTGCCACAATTAAATAAATAAATACACCATTAAATAATTACTTAAATGTGTCATTAATTAATTAAAATTAGAATTAAATACATAAATGTGTTATTAAATGTGTCATTAATTAATTCAAATACCGATTCATTTTATGTAAAATACATATATAATAATTTCACTATTTACATTTACATTTCATGGTCCTGCGTTGGAGTGCTTCCTGAATTACTTAAAACTGTCAAACTGACCCATCAAAAGTTGGTAGGCGGAACCTAACGCCTGATTGGTTACCCTCTGCATCAAGCCAAGACAAATCAATTCCGGATAATGTCAGCAGGTCCTGCTTCTACATCCTCTGCTAAGTTTAAAATGTCTCTAACCAACTCCCTGGAAAGTTCACGGAGATCCTCCATTGTCTCTATCCAGGTTGGCCTACTCTACTTCAGACCAAAGCAATGGATCAGACTAGATTCGCGTTAGCCCCGCCCACTGACTTTGATGGGTCAGTTTGACAGTTTGAAGTAATTCATGAATCACTGCAATGCAGGATCATGAAATGTAAATGTAAATAGTGAAATAATTATATATGTATTTTACATAAAATGAATCGGTATTTGAATTAATTAATGATACATTTAATTACACATTTATGTATTTAATTCTAATTTTAATTAATTAATGACACATTTAAGTAATTATTTAATGGTGTATTTATTTATTTAATTGTGGCACTTTTAGTCCTCCATATTTCTCTGCCTCTTTAGTCCAGGGTGCATTGCATGGTGCCTTACCAGAGATATTATAGAAAGGAGATAGGAATCCAATGAATGAGACTGTCGACCAATCGCGTTCACGTTGTCATGCTGCATCACACGGTTGCAAAGTTAGTGTATATGTCGAGAAACGTGCCTATTTTCCTCGAAAGTATGTAATGTTATGATTCCAAAGCTAAACGATACTAAAGATAGCAAGTTAATTATCTCACATCTTAGAAAGGATTTGTAATGTTGTACTTCTTGTTGACAAAATTTGTGCTAATGTTGGGTTTTTGAGCTAACGCCCAATAGACTCCCATTCACTCCTTGAAGGAGAGTACTCCTTGTCCCAGCATCGCCCAGAGTGCACCGCACGGCTCATTGATGTAGCATGGACAATGTTTCCCATCTCCTCAAAAGTAGATCTACCGTTGAGAATCTTAGACTCCACTATGTGAGGCACATCGATCCACAGGTTGAACATGGTGAGATTGTAGACTCCTAAATTGATAGTGCAGTTTGTTTAGCCGATTTTACATTTACATTTTAGTCATTTAGCAGACGCTCTTATCCAGAGCGACTTATAGTTAGTGAGTGCATACATTTTTCATACTGGCCCCCCGTGGGAAATGAACCCACAACCCTGGCGTTGCAAGCGCCATGCTCTACCAACTGAGCTACAGGAGGCCTTTTACAGCTAACTAGCTACGTTACATGCTGATATTGTCTTTGGTATTATTGTGTGTAGCTACGTTTGCTAGCTAGCTAGCTAGCCAGCCAGACCATAAAGAGAGCATTGCATTGTGGATTTTGTAGTCGACTTGAGCTGCAACAGAGTTCCACAACGATTTTGTTGCTACCAACCTTATTATAACACCAAAATGAAACATTTGTTCACAAAAATATTGTTCTCACATATTAGTGTTATTTAACACTGTAAATTAAAGGAATTAGTAGTTTTGGGTGGATTGTTCCTTTAAATATCAAAAGTAAATGTAATTGCTCAAATATACTTAAGTATCAAAAGTTAAAGATAAAGTATGAATCAGTTCACATTCTTTATATTAAGCAAACCAGACGGCAAGATTTTATTGTTTTGTTATTTTTTTACGAATAACCAGGGGCACACTCCAACACTCAGACATCATTTACAAATGAAGCATTTGTGTTAGTGAGTCCACCAGATCAGAGGCAGTAGGGATGACCAGGGATGTTCTCTTGATAAGTGAGTGAATTGGACCATTCCTGTCCTGCTAAGCATTCAAAATGTAACGAGTACTTTTGGGTGTCAGGGAAAATGTATGGAGTAAAAAGTACATTATTTTCTTTAGGAATGTAGTGGAGTAAAAGTAAAAGTTGTCAAAAAAATATAAATAGTAAAGGAAAGTACAGATACACAAAACACTACATAAGTAGTACTTTAAAGTATTTTTACTTAAGTACTTTACACCACTGAATAAGCCTAAAAACAACCAGCCCGTACAGCCTTCTGACCTCTGTGATGCCATCAGACTTCATATTTTCAGACCCAAGTGAGTCTTATAACTCAGGGTCATCAGACTCAGAGAAGGAATCTGCCGGTCACAAAGTTGTTCTAGAACATGTTTTTATCTACAGCAGCAGCTCTGTGTATTCTATTTCCCTGGACCCTCTCCTGGTGCAACACCAGTCTGGTCCCATATCTGTTTGTGCTGTCTTGCCAATTATGGTTTGGCTATTTCACATGACAATGACCGCATCAGAGTTGGCAAGAAAGCACAAACAGATCTGGGACCAGGTTGGTGCAAGACAATGGTGCTACCCATACACAACAGGATAAAACAATGTTCTTACCATGTAAACGTGCTAAATCACAATGAGAGTTGAAGATTTGATTACTATGATGCAGGACCAGGAACCAAATTCCACCTGGGACCACTCAAACCCATGCCCAGCACATTACCATCCCTTATAGCATAGGCTGTGGACTAATCCCCTTCTGTTAGTCTGTGGAGGTTACATTACATTACATGAAGGGCCAGCCAGGCTAATTGGTAAGTTTAAATAGTTCTCCACTACTTCCTCTGGGAACATGTTAGTGACAGAAACAGCTCAAAACAAGCTTCTGGAAAACAACAAGCCAGAATGTTTTATGGTTCTTTAAACCCCCAGACAACATGGTGTATTACTGTGACCTTGTTGTGTTGTTACTGTTCTCAGAGGTGGAAGGACAAAAAGGATGTTGATGCTGTTACTCAAAAGGTGACAAAGGTTCAGTATATAACTGACTACTACTTGTTGTATCGTTTGTTTCTTGAACGTTGAATGTCACTTGTTACTGAAACACGAGTGTTTGGCAGCAAACCTAGAGGTAAGCCGAAGGGTCCTTGAATCCGGGATCCTTCGGACGTCCCTACGCCATTGAAGTTGACATTTAAAATGGTTATGGTAAGGGTTATGGTTCAGGTTCAGTTTAGGGTAAGGGTAAGGGTAGGGGTTAGGTTTTAGGGTATGGACATCCAAAGGATATCGGATAGCACTATTCCTAGCCGAAGGGGTTCGAGCAGAGGAGGATGTTGAATGGGGCTGGGGCTCACTAAAATGCAAATGTTAAGAAAATAATGTCCCTAATTATACCAACAAGCCTGGATAATTTCCTGTAGTGATGCTTAAACTATGCTATTTCTGCCTGGCTCTATATATTTTCATAGGGGAGGAGGAGGAGAGGAGGGGGAGGCTTTGTGTGGACATTTAATCCTCTCTGGAATTGTATTTATTAATTTATTAATTCCAATACAGAACCTCCCATTCCTGCTCTCCTCTTCCTCCTTACTCCCATCTCCTCCCTGCTCTCCCCTCTTCTCCATTCTCTGCCCTGCTCATTGCCCTGCTTCCAGCCCTCTTCCCTGCTCCTCTCACAGCTTCTTTCCTTGCTCCCCCCATCCTCTCCTCTGTCCTTCCCCACTATTCCCACTCCCCTTGTCCTCCTTCCCCCTCTCCCCTCCTGCGAGCTTACCCGGCCTGCCAGAACTCTGTTGGCTGATGTTTACTGGACTGGATGGGCTATTTCCCATGGTGCACGGTGCCTGCGGTGATATCTTATTTATACAAGGCCCGATATGGTAGAACAGAGGGGTTTATTTTGGTCTGCTCCCCATAGATGGATCTGATTTCTCCCGATTCAAGTCGTTTCCTACATACGTGCTGCTCTTCAGGTTGGAGAGTGTGCCGGACCGGTTGCCTGGCTACGGTCGGACAAAGTTTGTTGTTAATCGACAAAGTTAAAAGGGCTGAGTGAGTGGCCTCAAAATCGGAAGGTCAGAAACTCTGTCATAGCATCATAGAGTTATATTTATGACAATGGAGTGACTTCTGGCACTTCACAGGAAGTTGTCTAATAAACTAAAAAAAAACAGGCATTGTTTGTCTTGAGTTATTACATAAAGCTTCTTATCTTGTGGTGGTGTATAGTTATTGGTCAATAAAATCACTTTATTAAAGTTTATCCGAGGACTACAGTCTGGAATGAATAGATTAGATGATATACAGGTAACTGCCAAAATAAAGGAAACACCAACATAAAGTGTCTTAATAGGGCGTTGGGCCACCATGAGCCAGAACAGCTTCAATGCACCTTGGCATAGATTCTACAAGTGTCTGGAACTCTATTGGAGGGATGCAACACAATTCTTCCATTAGAAATGCCAAAATTTGGTGTTTTGTTGATGGTGGTGGAAAACACTGTCTCAGGCGTCGCTCCAGATGTGTTCAATTGTGTTGAGATCTGGTTACTGCGATGGCCATGGCATATAGTTTACATTGTTTTCATGCTCATCAAACGATTCAGTGACCACTCGTGCCCTGTGGATGAGGGAATTGTAATCCTATGGGGTATAGCCATGGTAGCCAAAAATAATGGCCAGCCCAGCAATTTTTATACATGACCCTAAGCATGACCCTAAGTTAATTGCTTAATTAACCCAGGAACCACACGTGTGGAAGCACCTGCTTTCAATATACTTTGTATCCATCATTTACTCAAGTGTTTCCATTATTTTTGGCAGTTACCTGTACACAATGAGATTGTTTACAAAATAGATATTGTTGTTATTGACTGGATGATGTACACAGGGTTATTGGGTTGTTTTCTATTCTGAAATATGCAGTAGTTCAAGAGGGTATGAGAAAGATCCCCAATTAAGTTTTGTCTTAAAATGTGTTATAATGAAGACAAGTAATGATAAGTTATGGGTCTTAAAATAAACATTTTCTCCCGCAGCTTGACTCAACATGTGCTCATATTAAATGATGGAGATAATATTTGTAATGCTTGGCTCTGGCTGTGTCTCTGTAAATGCTTTAGCTATGAAGCACAAACAAACAGCAACACACACAAGGCATATTTGAAGCATTAGACTAGCATCTGCCTTTTATAACCTCTCTTGTCATAATGCATCTCAGACCACCAATGACTGACTGGCATAGTGCATGATGATGCCAGTTAGGATGAGGTGTAGGATATATGATTCCAGGTAGGATTGGGTGTAGGCGTACATAGCTGTTTCTGATTGTTCTGTTGAGCTGAGTGAGCTCTCTCTCAAATTTCTCCATTCTCGCTCGTTCCTCTCTCTCTCTCTCTCTCTCTCTCTCTCTCTCTCTCTCTCTCTCTCTCTCTCTCTCTCTCTCTCTCTCTCTCTCTCTCGCTCTCTCTCTACTTGTCTTTCTCAGGTTGTGGTGTAGTCATACTCCTATGTACTGATTGTTCTGTGCTCTCTGTCCCTCCCCATCTCTCCCTTCCCATCTCTCCTTCCCATATCTCCTTCCCCATCATCTCCTTCCCATATCTCCTTCCCCATCTCTCCCTTCCCATCTCTCCTTCCCATATCTCCTTCCCCATCATCTCCTTCCCATATCTCATTCCCCATCTCTCCTCCCCATCTCTCCTTCCCATCTCTTCATCCCCATCTCTCCTTCCCATATCTCCTTCCCCATCTCTCCTTCCCATCTCTCCTTCCCATCTCTCCTTCCCATCTCTTCATCCCCATCTCTCCTTCCCCATCTCTCCTTCCCCATCTCTCCTTCCCATCTCTCCTTCCCATCTCTTCATCCCCATCTCTCCTTCCCATATCTCCTTCCCCATCTCTCCTTCCCCATCTCTCCTTCCCATCTCCCCTTCCCCACCTCTCCTTCCCATCTCTCCTTCCCCATCTCTCCTTCCCATCTCTCCTTCCCATCTCTCCTTCCCATCTCTCCTTCCCATCTCTTCATCCCCACATCTCCTTCCCATATCTCCTTCCCATATCTCCTTCCCCATCTCTCCTTCCCATATTTTCTTCCCCATCTCTCCTTCCCATCTCTCCTTCCCATCTCTTCATCCCCATCTTTCCTTCCCATATCTCCTTCCCCATCCCTCCTTCCCATCTCTCCTTCCCATCTTTCCTTCTCATATCTCCTTCCCCATCTCTCCATCCCATCTCTCCTTCCCCATCTCTCCTTCCCATCTCTCCTTCCCATCTCTTCATCCCCATCTCTCCTTCCCATATCTCCTTCCCCATCTCTCCTCCCGATCTCTCCTTCCCATCTCTTCATCCCCATCTCTCCTTCCCATCTCTCCTTCCCCATCTCTCCTTCCCATATCTCCTTCCCATCTCTTCATCCCCATCTCTCCTTCCCATATCTCCTTCTCCATCTCTCCTCCCGATCTCTCCTTCCCATCTCTTCATCCCCATCTCTCCTTCCCCATCTCTCCTTCCCATATCTCCTTCCCCATCACTCCTTCCCATATCTCCTTCCCCATCTTTCCTTCCCATCTCTCCTTCCCCGTCTCTCCTTCCCCATCTCTCCTTCCCATCTCTCCTTCCCCATCTCTCCTTCCCATATCCCCTGCCCCATCTCTCCTTCCCATCTCTTCTTCTCCATCTCTCCTTCCCATCTCTCCTTCCCATATCTCCTTCCCCATCTCTCCTTCCCCATCTCTCCTTCCCATCTCTCCTTCCCATCTTTCCTTCCCATATCTCCTTTCCCATCTCTTCATCCCCATCTCTCCTTCCCATCTCTCCTTCCCCATCTCTCCTTCCCATCTCTCCTTCCCCATTTTTCCTTCCCATCTCTCCTTCCCATATCTCCTTCCACATCTCTCCTTCCCATCTCTCCTTCCCATCTCTCCTTCCCCATCTCTCCTTCCCATCTCTCCTTCCCATCTCTCCTTCCCATCTTTCCTTCCCATCTCTCCTTCCCCATCTCTCCTTCCCATATCTCCTTCCCCATCTCTCCTCCCCATCTCTCCTTCCCATCTCTCCTTCCCATCTCTTCATCCCCATATCTCATCCCCATCTTTCCTTCCCATCTCTCCTTCCCATATCTCCTTCCCATATCTCCTTCCCCATCCCTCCTTCCCATCTCTCCTTTCCCATCTCTTCATCCCCATCTCTCCTTCCCATATCTCCTTCCCCATCCCTCCTTCCCCATCTCTTCATCCCCATCTCTCCTTCCCCATCTTTCCTTCCCATCTCTCCTTCCCATATCTCCTTCCCATCTCTCCTTCCCCATCTCTCCTTCCCATATCTCCTTTCCCATCTCTCCTTCCATCTCTCCTTCCCCATCTCTCCTTCCCATATCTCCTTTCCCATCCCTCCTTCCCATCTCTCCTTCCCCATCTTTCCTTCCCATCTCTCCTTCCCCATCTCTCCTTCCCCATCTCTCCTTCCCCATCTCTCCTTCCCCATCTCTCCTTCCCATCTTTCCTTCCCCATCTTTCCTTCCCCATCTTTCCTTCCCCATCTCTCCTTCCCATCTCTCCTTCCCCATCTCTCCTTCCCATCTCTCCTTCCCATCTCTTCATCCCCATCTCTCCTTCCCCATCCCTCCTTCCCATCTCTCCTTCCCATCTCTCCTTCCCATCTCTTCATCCCCATCTCTCCTTCCCCATCTCTCCTTCCCATCTCTCCTTTCCATCTCTTCATCCCCATCTCTCCTTCCCATCTCTCCTTCCCAGCTCTCCTTCCCCATCTCTCCTTCCCATATCTCCTTCCCCATCTCTCTCTCCCTAGAGCGCGCAAACAGGGTGAGCGGTATTTGCAGGCCACAGAGAGCATTAGCAGTGAGCTAATGATTGAGGACTGAGCTCAGGAGTACAAGAATTGCTGGTGGATGATGGGAAAGCAGAGCAGAGCGGAGTGCAGCACCCCTGACTGTGTCAACACCCTAGCCCAGATGTGCTGCATCACTCCCAGTCATGTAACATTCTCTCTCTCTCTCTCTCTCTCTCTCTCTCTCTCTCTCTCTCTCTCTCTCTCTCTCTCTCTCTCTCTCTCTCTCTCTCTTCTCTCTCTCTCTCTCTCTCTCTCTCTCTTTATCTCTGTCTGTCTGTCTGTCTGTCTGTCTGAGGTTGTGTGTGTGTCACACTCAGAGAGCTTAGCCCTAGTCAGAAGGCTGCTGCATTGCAAGACTGTGTGTCCATGTATCCTCTACTACCAAGTTAGGAATAGGGTCTAGAAGACCTAGGTGGCACCTCCCCAGCATCAACATCTGGTGCGGAGCGGAGCGAAGCAGGCCGCTCTCCTCTGATCGCTGCTCTCTGATCCAATGATTTACGAGTCCTGGATGGGATAATTACGACCCGACTGGAACACAGCTTTTCCTAAACATATCATCCAGTCCAATTTGTAACACTCCCGTCTCCACAAGCCTTTTAAAAACAAGACGGATCACAGTTCCTCTTAGGGTTCAGAGTGATAGCAGGGTAACTGTGTGATGAGATAAGGGGAGAGCTGTCTGTCTGTCTCTTGGTCTGTCTGACTGACCATAAGCCACAGCACTCTGTCCATCCAATCCAAGGTAAGTCTCAATGAATTATATGGTAGCTCAATACCACGTGTCCTGGTTTAGTTGATTCAGATGTTTTTCTATTCCCAAAATATGAATGTGGGTGTTTTTCCACACCCTATATCCACACACACACATACACACACACACACGTAATGTTTCTGTTTTCTAATTGTACACACAGTTATAGGAAGTATGTCCTTCGCAACACCTGAGTCCGTTATAATGGTTTGAGACATCCAGACTCAGGGTCTGTAGGAAAAGGTGCTTGACCATAGCATGGACCATGACCATAATCCTAGAACCATGACCATAGTCTCATAACCATGACCAGAAACACGACCATATCTTCGGAACCATGACCCCATATGCTCAGAACCATGACCATGGCCTCAGGACCGTGACCAGGGTTGAAGTAGTATAACATTCACAGGGGGTCTTAAGTTCACTGCCCAGATGAGCTATTGCCCTGTGCATGGCACCCTACCAGCCTTAACCCAATACAGGCCAGCTGTGTGAAGCAATTTGGACCAGGTGAACCAGCAGAAATCTACACACACTCCTCAGAAGAGCCAGGAGAAATGGAGGCGTTTCACTAATTGTATTGACATTAATAATAATAATAATAATATGCCATTTAGCAGACGCTTTTATCCAAAGCAACTTACAGTCATGCGTGCATACACACATTCAGATTCAATATCCAAAAGGGACTCTACATCACGACTGATCTGTTCAATTTCACTCCAGGAACGTAAGTCCTTTTGTATGAAAAGACGATGCAACAGGGAATTCTATTCCTATATATGAAATGTAAAATGTAAATCTTGTTTTGTTATTGGAGATGGTTTATATAAATCCTTCTACTTCCTACGAGACTTCGACCTTTTTTAGGGATATTTCTCTTATTTAGAAAGCTCTCTCTCTCTCACTCTATGAAAACACTGACATACACCGGAGACGTTCCGAAACATGTCCACTTGTCCAGTGTCTGTATATTGTCCGAATCAGTTATTATGGTATGGTTGCATAACTTTGTGTGATTCTGCTACATTGTGTTGTAATCCTCGTGTTCTTGGCTGGGCCTGGTCATGCTGTTGTGCGTCTGTGTGCGGTGCAGTTGTTCTGTGATGTTGTGGCATGTGTTTGAAGCGTTATGGATGAATTATGTTTGTGTAATGCTTTGGGTAAAAGCTGTGTCGTGACTTAATGGGGCTTTTGATGTGAGGCTGGCTAAGTGTAATTGGATTTCACCATTTCAATATGTTCTCTCACTAGACCATGTCCCTTGCTCTTTCTCTCTCTCGCTCTCTTTTTCTTCTCCCAAGCTCCCTGTTCTCCCCCCCCCCCCCCCCCCTCGCCGCTCTCGTTCTCCCCCCCCCCCCCCCCCCCCCCCCACCCTCTTTCTCTCTCTGCTCTCTGCTGAAAAGGTGTGCTGACAGCCTGTGAGACAATAAGCACAGTGACAAGTGTTGGCTAGCTCTGACCTGATTGTACCCTGGCCTACACCATGTTAAGCCACTAGAGGAGAAGTTCAATGGCTTGTTCTATTTGTGCCATGTCATGTAAACAGACTAAACAGACAGTCACAGGAGTTATGTGATTGGATGGATGGATGGATGGATGGAAGAACACTTTCCCATCCTCCCATATAAGACTCATCCTCTGCATTGCTTCACTGACAGCACATAACAGAACAACACAAGGCAGATGTGGTCAAGGATGTGATCAGTGTGAGTCAGTGTTAATGACAACCTCATAATACTGTGGTTACAGACCTCTCTGTCTCTGTCTGATCCAGGCTAGGGCTGATACGGGTGGTGCAGGACTTTTGATAGGCCTTTTTCAGGACTTTTGATAGGCCTTTTTCAGGATTTTTTCTCCATATTCTCCTCTTAGTTAAAAATCTATCATCTTTCAAGCCACAGAAAATACCTCTGGTTTCTGTTACCTTAACTCCACACACACCCTGCTCATCCTAACACACTCATCTCTCCACACACACACTGCTCATCAATGTTATTATAGTAAAGTAAAACTGAAACTAAAACTAAAACTAATGAGGAAAAAACTATTCAGTAAACTAAAATAAAGTAATTAGCAAACCCGTTTGAAAAACTAAAAGTATACTGAAACTATTATCTTTGACTCTAAAACAAACTACAATCAAATAAAAAGCATCATGAATTTTGTTCCCAAATTGTTTTTGGGAGGGGGCAAAAAAAAAAAATGGAATCTGGCGGGTCACATTGAGATGACCTTTATAATTTAAAGGTAGACTCAGCTGCATGATGTTGCCACAAGCAGCACCTCCGAAATTGGCTGCGTTTTAGTGGTAAGGCTAAAGCAACCGACTGTAGACAAAAGTCGAGGAGTGAAGTCGAAGGAGGTGCATCTGTGACAGCCGGAAGTCGGACACTAACGTAGTTCTACAACAGCAAGGCTCAGATCAACATAGCAGTGTTGCCATTGTTTATAAAAGGTTTTCTTTATAATGTTGAAATAAACATGTATTTAACCCCCATATCACACACTCACAAACTAAAATCATAATATAATATTATGTGTGTACTGTGGCAGATCAGGGGGCTGGGTCAAGACGTTTACACACATCAGACACGGACAGGGTATGATTAGCTCGGTTTCAAGGGTGTTTATTAATAAAATAATCAAAAGAAAAGGTTAGGTCTCCCCCATGAGACCCTCTCCAGGATACCGTCTCCAACTACACGGAAGTTACCTTACTTCCCCCAGTCCTCTCCCATGTGCTGCCCTTCTGGCAGCTTTATGGGCCTTGCACAGCTGGTGAGCAATCCGCCCTTAATTACTCACCAGCTCCCAATCAGCCCCAATTAGTCCTGTCCGGGGAGCCCGTCGAGACCTGGCATGTCCAGCAGATGGAGCCACCGCCTCGTGATGTATACTCCATCTGCTACCAGGCCTCGACGAGTCTCCCCCTGGTGGCTGACCTGCTGTACGCCACCCCCCCCCTCCCCCCCTTAGCTCTGTCGGGGAGGGGACGGTCATCAGTGCAACGTCTGTCTCCCTTCTCGATAGGGCATCCGTGTTTCCATGCTTCGCCCCTGAACTGTGCACAACAGAAAAAGAGAAGCGTTGAAGGGACAAGAACCATCTGGTGACCCGATCGTTTGTGTGGGTACCTAACAGGTAATACTTGAGAGTGTCTAGCGCCCACTTCACCGCCAGACACTCTTTCTCAACAATTGAGGGTTTTTTTTCTCTCGGTATCAGCTTTCGGCTGATGTACATGATGGGGTGTTCCTCCCCATCGTGTATCTGGGACAGAACGGCCTCTAGTCCCGTATCACATGCATCCGTCTGGACCACCATCGGCACCTGGAAATTGGGCGTTACGAGAATCGGATGGGACCACAGCGCTTCCTTCAGACGGCTAAACGCCGCTTCTGTCTCGTCCGTCCATTTCACTGTTTTCAGGAGGCGGGCCCTGGTTAGATCGGTGAGGGGGGAAGCTATAGCCGCAAAGTTGGGGATAAACCGGCTATAGTATCCTGCCAGTCCCAGGAAGGACTTGACCTGTGTCTTGGTGCGTGGAACAGGCCAATCACGTACCGCATGAACCTTCCTCTCCTGGGGCTTGACGTTCCCCCCGTCCGATCAAATACCCCAGGTACTCCACCTCCTCGAATGCTAGCTTGCATTTCTTGGGGTTTGCGGTCAACCCGGCTTGTCTGAGCGCATCCAGCACTGCCTGGAGGCGCGTCAGGTGCTCCTCCCAACCTTGGCTGTGGATGATGATATCATCCAGATAGGCCGCTGCGTACTGCTGGTGGGGTCGAAGCACTCTGTTCATCAGTCGCTGGAATGTGGACGGGGCTCTGTGGAGAACGGGAGCACCCGGTACTGGTACAGACCCTCTGGTGTCGAGAACGCCGTCTTCTCCCGGGAGGAGGCTGCCAATGGTACCTGCCAATATCCTTTGGTCAAGTCAAGGGTGCTGATGTACTGGGCCTTTCCCAATCGGTCGATTAGCTCGTCCACCCTCAGCATGGGGTAGGCGTTGAATACGCTTATGTCGTTCACACCCCGGAAATCATTACAGAAGCGGAGGCTACCATCCGGTTTGGGCACCAACACGATGGGGCTGCACCATGCACTGTGGGACTCTTCAACGACCCCCATCTTCAGCATAGCCTCCACTTCCTGTTTCACGGCCTTCCGTCGGGCCTCCGGAATTCGATACGGCCTCTTTCTTACCGTTTCCCGGGCCGGGTACGGATGTGGTGTTCAATGAAGGTTGTGCGGCCTGGCTTCTCAGAGAACACCGCTGTGTTCCGATCGACAAGCTCCCGGAGCTCTTGCTTCTGGGCCGGGTTGAGGTCCTCACTGCTCGGGGCCACCACTGGTACCGTTGGCGTCCTGGGTCCCGACCATAACACGGCCAAGGCTGTCCTCTCGTGCCACTTCTTCAACAGGTTCACGTGGTAAATCTGTTGTGGTTTCCGTCTCCCCGGTTGCCGTACGCGTTAGTTGACAGATCCCAGTTTCTCGACCACCTCGTATGGTCCGTGCCATGTTGCCAGGAACTTACTTTCGGCCGTGGGGATCAACACCAACACCCTGTCTCCCACCTGGAATTCTCGGGGCTGGGCTCCCCGATTGTAGACCTGGGCTTAGGCGCATTGGGCCTTCTCCATATGTTCCCTCACGACTGGCCATATGGCTGTCATCCACTCCCGCATCGTCTCCACGTGTTCTACCACGCTGCGTAAGGGGGTCGGTTGGGCTTCCCACACCTCCTTGGCGAGGTCCAGTCGGCCACGTGGCCTCCTCCCGTAGAGGAGTTCAAACGAGGAAAACCCAGTGGAGGATTGGGGTACTTCTCGGATTGAGAACATTAGGTGGGATAGCAGCTGGTCCCAGTTCTTCCCGTCCTGCTCGATGACCTTCCGCAGCATCTGTTTGAGCATTTTGTTAAAGCGCTCGACGAGCCCATCCGTCTGCGGGTGAAAAACGGAGGTCCGGATCTGCTTGATCTGCATGAGGGCACACAACTCTTTCATGAGGCGGGACATAAACTCTGTACCTTGGTCTGTCAGGATCTCGTTCGGGATGCCCACCTGGCTAAAGAGGTGGAACAGCTCCCGGGCGATTCCCTTGGATACCGCCGCCTGTAGGGGAATGGCCTCGGGATACCGGGTGGCATAGTCTACTATTACCAAGATGTACCTGTGTCCTCGTGCAGTCTTTACCAGGGGTCCCACTATGTCCATGGTGATGCGTTCAAAGGGCACCTCGATGATCGACAGGGGGACCAGAGGGTTTCGGAAGTGTGCTTTTGGGGCAGTGTGTTGACACTCCGGGCAGCTGCGACAGCAGTCTTCCGCGGCCCTCCTCATCCCGGCCCAGTGGAACTGGGCGGTGACCCGTTCCCAGATCTTCTCCATTCCCAGGTGCGCCCCCAACAGGTGGGTGTGGGCCAGCTGAAGAACGGTTCCTATGTACAGTGGGGGGAAAAAGTATTTAGTCAGCCACCAATTGTGCAAGTTCTCCCACTTAAAAATATGAGAGAGGCCTGTAATTTTCATCATAGGTACACGTCAACTATGACAGACAAATTTAGGAGAAAAGAATCCAGAAAATCACATTGTAGGATTTTTAATGAATTTATTTGCAAATTATGGTGGAAAATAGGTATTTGGTCACCTACAAACAAGCAAGATTTCTGGCTCTCACAGACCTGTAACTTCTTCTTTAAGAGGCACTGTCACGCCCTGACTCTGAGGACGTTTATTTGTTGAGTCAGGGTGTGTATTTTCTGTGTCGTGTTGTGCTATGTTGATTGTCATTGTTTGGATCTAGTATGTATAGATCTATGTTGGCCTGTGTGGTTCCCAATCAGAGGCAGCTGTTGCTCGTTGTCTCTGATTGGGGACCATACTTAGGCAGCCTTTTGGCACCTGTTAGTTGTGGGATCTTGTTCCGTGTAAGGTATGTTGTTTGTATGTTACCTTGGACTTCACGTTTCGTTTCATTTGTTATTTTGTCGTTGTGGTGTTTATTCTATATAAATAAACATGTACGCATATCACGCTGCGCCTTGGTCCATCCAGTCTATAAACGATCGTGACAGGCTCCTCTGTCCTACACTCGTTACCTGTATTAATGGCACCTGTTTGAACTTGTTATCAGTATAAAAGACACCTGTCCACAACCTCAAACAGTCACACTCCAAACTCCACTATGGCCAAGACCAAAGAGCTGTCAAAGGACACCAGAAACAAAATTGTAGACCTGCACCAGGCTGGGAAGACTGAATCTGCAATAGGTAAGCAGCTTGGTTTGAAGAAATCAACTGTGGGAGCAATTATTAGGAAATGGAAGACATACAAGACCACTGATAATCTCCCTCGATCTGGGGCTCCACGCAAGATCTCACCGCGTGGGGTTAAAATGATCACAAGAACGGTGAGCAAAAATCCCAGAACCACACGGGGGGACCTAGTGAATGACCTGCAGAGAGCTGGGACCAAAGTAACAAAGCCTACCATCAGTAACACACTACGCCGCCAGGGACTCAAATCCTGCAGTGCCAGACGTGTCCCCCTGCTTAAGCCAGTACATGTCCAGACCCGTCTGAAGTTTGCTAGAGTGCATTTGGATGATCCAGAAGAGGATTGGGAGAATGTCATATGGTCAGATGAAACCAAAATATAACTTTTTGGTAAAAACTCAACTCGTCGTGTTTGGAGGACAAAGAATGCTGAGTTGCATCCAAAGAACACCATACCTACTGTGAAGCATGGGGGTGGAAACATCATGCTTTGGGGCTGTTTTTCTGCAAAGGGACCAGGACGACTGATTTGTGTAAAGGAAAGAATGAATGGGGCCATGTATCGTGAGATTTTGAGTGAAAACCTCCTTCCATCAGCAAGGGAATTGAAGATGAAACGTGGCTGGGTCTTTCAGCATGACAATGATCCCAAACACACCGCCCGGGCAACGAAGGAGTGGCTTCGTAAGAAGCATTTCAAGGTCCTGGAGTGGCCTAGCCAGTCTCCAGATCTCAACCCCATAGAAAATCTTTGGAGGGAGTTGAAAGTCCGTGTTGCCCAGCGACAGCCCCAAAACATCACTGCTCTAGAGGAGATGTGCATGGAGGAATGGGCCAAAATACCAGCAACAGTGTGTGAAAACCTTGTGAAGACTTACAGAAAACGTTTGACCTGTGTCATTGCCAACAAAGGGTATATAACAAAGTATTGAGAAACTTTTGTTATTGACCAAATACTTATTTTCCACCATAATTTGCAAATAAATTCATTAAAAATCCTACAATGTGATTTTCTGGATTTTTTTTCTCATTTTGTCTGTCATAGTTGACGTGTACCTATGATGAAAATTACAGGCCTCTCTCATCTTTTTAAGTGGGAGAACTTGTACAATTATTGGCTGACTAAATACTTTTTTTCCCCACTGTACCATCGGGGCAGCAACAATACCTCTCGAAGTTCCCCCTGTTGGCATGACACCTGATACTAAAAGGTTATTCTTAATTTGGAAATGGGGGTATCGCCAGTCACTCACCCCCGGAAGTAGCTGTCCATCCACAGCTTTCAAATTCGGATCCTCCCACTGGGCCTTCCCGAATTGTCCCCTCAGTTGGCCCTCAACGGGGGTCTCGACTGGCCCCTCGAAATCGAGAAGGGGGAGGCTGGGCTCCTCCTCCAGTGGTTCCCCAGGGGGTTCGGGTTCCGGCTCCCCCTTCGACTCCGACTCCGGACCCGTAGAGTCAGGTTGGTTAACCAGTGGCGTCCTGGCCGCACAGGCGAGGGGTCGTCCCCGCTCTCTTCGGCCGGATCGTATCTTTTTTTTCAACTCGTGCCCCCATAGGGCCGCGAACAGCGGACAATCCCGTCCCACTAGGATAGGTACCGGCAGCTCTGGTACTGCACCCACCATCATCTGGCAGCTCCCTTGTGGTGTCACGATGTTGGTCCATACGGCGGGATACCGCTTTGTGTCACCGTGAACACAGGAAATGGACATCTCCCTACCCCGTTCGGTCTCCTGGTTCAGCAGGCTCGTGGTTACGAGCGTAACCATGCTTCCGGAGTCTAATAGCGCTTCCATGTCGTGTCAGTCAACCTTCACCGGGACCATGGGTGCAGTTGATTCATGGTGCGCCCAACAGGAGGTGACAAAGTTCACGGCGTGACCCTCCTGGCCGCTGGTGCTAGCTGATGGCATCGACTCCTCTCGAGCAGGGCAATTCCAGGCAATGTGTCCCTGGGCGCCACACTCAAAACACCTCCGTTGGTCTCCATCTACCTGGGGTCGTCGGTGGCGGGTTGGCCCTTCCCTAGCCGTCTCTCCACGGGTTTGCGGTCCCTTGGCCCTGCCGACTGTCAGTTCGGGGTTACACCGCGGTGGGGTTGTCCTTCCGTCCCCTCGCACAGGTCGCCGACTCGTCCCGGCTCCCCCTCAGTAGGGCCTGAGTGTTCTGGTGTGTCTCCACTGCTTCCAGGAGGCCCTCCAAGGTCTGGGGCGCGCATAGGCTCGCTGCCCTCTTCATGTCGTGGGGTAGGACCACTTTTCTACATTGTAGAATAATAGTGTAGACATCAAAACTATGAAATAACACATATGGAATCATGGAATAACCAAAAAACTGTTTAACAAATCAAAATAGATTTTATGTTTGAGATTCTTCAAAGTAGCCACCCTTTGCCTAAAAATAAAGAAAACCCCTTGAGTGAGTAGGTGTGTCCAAACTTTTGACTGGTACTGTATATAAATACACTACTATAAAAAACTATAATAAACTTGCTGCTCATCCTAACACACTCATCTCTCCACACACACCATGCTTCATCCTAACACACACATTTCTCCCTGATTGTGAAAGACTCCTACATGATTGAGAAACTGCTTGGATTTCACAAAGCTGTTCTATGCTATTTTGTGCCAACAGCAGAAACTCACCCAACGCAAATGAGTCAGACCAAATGAGGTTTTCAACAGTGCAACAGTTTGTATCTTCCCTATTTTCGGCCTAGATATATTGCAAACATTTTTCCTCCTCTTCAGTGTGTGTGTGTGTGTGTGTGTGTGTGTGTGTGTGTGTGTGTGTGTGTGTGTGTGTGTGTGTGTGTGTGTGTGTGTGTGTGTGTGTGTGTGTGTGTGTGTGTTGTGTGTGTGTGTGTGTTTGTCTGTGTGTGTGTGTGTGTGTGTGTGTGTGTGTGTGTGTGTGTGTGTGTGTGTGTGTGTGTGTGTGTGTGTGTGTGTGTGTGTGTGCGCATGCAAATCAGCCCAGGCCATGTAAGGCCCATGCACTTACCTCCCCATCACTCTCTCCTCACTAACTCAACTCCTGTCAATGTGATCCAGCTGGCTATGCAGCATTACCCCTGGGACTGAAAAATATAAGCAGTGAGGACTGTAGAAAACACACACACACAAACAAACACAGACACACACACCTGGGACTGTAGATTATAAGGAGTAAGGAGTGCTAGTTGGCATAGAGCCCTGCCTTGTGTCCAACAGCCTTCCTAAACCCCCTTCCCCCTCTGTTTCTCTGTGGTTCTCTTTATTTATGGAATTTGTGGAAAAAGCCATAAACATTTGTATATGATTTGTGGAAAGCGGCTGGCTGGGGGGATACAGGGGGAGGGTGTGTGTGTGTGTCTGTGAGTGCATGCGTGTCCAGCTTTTTGAATGTATATATTGTTCATGTTAACCTCTTAAGGATCGGACCCTTTTTCAATTTTCACCTAAAATGACATACCCAAATCTAACTGTCTGTAGCTCAGGACCTGAAGCAAGGATATGCATATTCTTGATACCATTTGAAAGGAAACACTTTGAAGTTTGTGGAAATGTAAAATTAATATAGGAGAATATAACACATTAGATCTGGTAAAAGATAATACAAACAAAAAAACATGCGTTATTTTTATTTATTTTTTGTTGAAATGCAAGAGAAAGGCCACAATATAATAGTGCAGTTTAGGCGCAATTTACATTTTGGCCACTAGATGGCAGCAGTGTGTGTGTGTGCAAAGTTTCAGATTGATCCAGTGAAGCATTGCAATACTAGACTATTTTGTATCATGTCTGCCCAAATGTGCCGAATTGGTCAATTGATACATTTTCAAGTACATAACTATAGAGAACATACAAAAATGATATGGTAATACAAAATGTAAGTTTACACACTCCCAGGAATGTCATACATGATGGATCATTAGCTTATACACTAACTTTCACACATCTAGATGGCCGGGCGTGGTGGGTGTGGAGCCAGAGACAGCAGGGGTTCACACTGTAGAACCCAGTTCCTACATTTGAATATAAAAATGGATTTTATCAAACATAACTTTGCTACATTTTATCTCTGGGACCCTTAGGATGACAAATCAGAGCAAGATTACTGTATGTAAGTATATTATTTACCTTCAGAGGTGAATGTATCAACCCAGTTGTGTGATAAGTTTTTTGTTGTTGTGCACTCTCCTCAAACAATAGCATGGTCTTTTTTCACTGTAATAGCTACTGTAAATTGGACAGTGCAGTTAGATTAACAAGAAGTTAATATTTCTGCCCATATAAGACATGTCTATGTCCTGGAAAGTTTGCTGTTACTTACAACAGTCATGCTAATCACATTAGCGCAACCGTCCCGTAAACGGGACACCAATCCCGTAGAGGTTAACAGCCTCTTATAAAGCCAGTATCGAAAATGTGAGGAGATCTATTGAGCTCCTTTGGACGTGTGGTTGGTTGGTGTGGTGTTTGGAATATGTTGGGAATAGTACAGGTGTGGTTTGGTGGCCTACATGGATGTTGGTTACTCTGATAGCTAGTGTGGCTGGCTATGTTAGAGACTGATGGTTGTCGAAGGTTAGTTCATGGAGGAGATGTATTGGAGAAGACAGTTCTCTTTTGTGTTGTCCTTTTGATGAGCACAGCACTCTGGTCTTGTGGTGAAGCAGATCTAAATAGAGCGAAGACTGGGTCAACTGCAGGGCACTACTTGCGTCATCTTGTGAAGTAAATATTTCTATTTTTGGCAACGGATATAATTTACATCCTCCTCCTCCACTGCTTTCCTGAAAATCTTCAGAAAACTCCAACATGGTTGACTAAAAGGAGGGTGTTATGTGTGTGTTTGCATGAGTGTGTGTGCTGGACACACACACTCACACACACACACACACACACACACACACACACACACACACACACACACACACACACTGTCCTGTCTATCTACCATAAACCTTGTGTTTATCCAGGGCAGGATTGATGGTGATGACAGTGTGTGTGTGTGTGAAAGGAAAGGAGGAGGCGAGGAGGGGGAGGGAGGAGGGGAAGAGGAGGTCTGTGTGCTGCTGAATGAGGGACAAGCTCTTTTGTCACTCCCCATGATTGAGCAGATCTACGTGCACACTGTAAGGCTGAGTGCACACTCATAGACCTAGCTAAACTGTCAAGTCCTGCCCCACACAAACACTATAAGGACATGAACTAGTGTCTTCTACACTGAGTGAACTAAACATTAGGAACACCTGCTCTTTCCATGACATAGACTGACCAGGTGAATCCAGGTGAAAGCTATGATTCCTTATTCAGTGGTGTAAAGTACTTAAGTAAAAATACTTTCAAATACTACTTAAGTAATTTTTTGAGGAACTTTACTATTTGTGTTTTTGACAACTTTTACTTTTACTCCACAACATTCCTAAAGAAAATAATGTACTTTTTACTCCATACATTTCCGATGACACCCAAAAGTACTCATTACATTTTGAATGCTTAGCAGGACAAGAACATTGTCAAATTTACACACTTACAGTATCAAGAGAACATCACTGGTCATCCCTACTACCTCTGCTCTGTCTGACTCATTAAACACACATGCTTAGTTTGTAAATTATGTGTTGGAGTGTGCCCCTGGCTGCCATAAATAAATAAAAAACAAGAAACTGGTGCCGTCTCGTTTGCTTAATATAAGGAATTTGAAATTATTTATATTTGTACTTTTACTTTTGATACTTAAGTATATTTTAGCAATTACATTTAATTTTGATACTTAAGTATATTTAAAATAAAATACCTTTAGACTTTTACTCAAGTAGTATTTTACTGGGTGACTTTCACTTTTGCTTGAGTCATTTTCTATTGAAGTATTTTTACTTTTACTTAAGCAAAACAATTGGGTACTTTTTCTACCACTGTCCTTGTTGATGTCACCTGTTAAATCCACTTCAATCAGTGTAGATGAGGGGGAGGAGACAGGTTAAAGAATGATTTTTTAAGCCTTGAGACAATTGAGACATGGATTGATGAAGTATTATTTTATAGGCCCATTACGGAGGTCTCTGCTGTACTGTACAGAATCAGAATACACAGACTGTGTGGTGTCATAGAGGGTGAAGATGGGCTGAAGGCACAACTTTCACTGGGGACGGGGGGGATATTCTGAAATTGCATTTTTGTCTCCCCCAGTTTTATCATTGGAATGTAATACAAAACTAGGCAACGGTTTGCTTTAGGACCATGCGGACGCCTCCGAGTGGTCGGGTAGGCTGTTTGGAGTGTTTATCCAACTGGAGAAAAACATTAATAAATTATGTCACCCCCACTTCTAAAACCAAAGTTGCGCCCCTGGCTGAAGGTGCACTGTACTACCATGAACCCATATAAAACCACTTTATAAACACTGAGAAGATTATATAAAACCAAGACAACCATTTAGATAAGTCTCTGAAGACTGTCCATAAACATCACATTTTGAAGGTTAAGTTTAGGCATTCATTCCAAATCGTTAAGGGTCAAGGTTTTGGATAGGTTAAAACATTATTATTTTTTTATGATGGCCTAGACTGGGATTGAACACGCGACTGTCGGAGCCAACATGGTTGACTAAAAGAGTTACCTGGACGGACGTTGAATTTCGCAGTGGATCTTGAGCGACCTGCCTGCTCACTGAACCAGTGAGATTAGGTATTTTTATGTTGTAAAGGAGAGAAGAAAGCTGTGGAAAAGTTTACCGGATCTATCTGTGTGAAGCTGCTGCTCTAGGAAATACATTTCCCACTGGGCACAAACTGGTTGAATCAACATTGCTCCAACGTAATTTGTCAACGTATTGTGACGTGGGATCTACGTGGAAATACATTGGATTTGAAAAAAGTCATCAACAGCAACAGAGACCCTGTTGTTTTGAGGGTGAAATTTCAACCACATGATTATGTCATCACGGTCACCAAATTTCAACATAGACAAACCTTGTATAAAATATGTTGAATTTGTACCTTTAAAACAAGGTCAGATCTTCAACCTTATATCCACTATCAGAAATAAAAACTATAGGCTGGGCAGCACCTCCTACTGGAGAATGTATTTATCTACAGCTACACTTTGGTCTCCCATCCAGGGTTTTAACCAATCCCAGTCCCGCTTAGCTATGATACTGTATTTGTCACTGACAATTACCAATGTGCTATCATGAGAAACTATTGAGAGATCTTGACTTAAAAACTAAATAGATTCACTGTTGCTATAGAAGTCATTACAAAGGGAAGGTTTAACAGCGCAAATAAAATGTGACCATCATCATTAACGATGCTATTTAAGCCTCTACAGCATTTTCAAAGTCATCAACAGCTATTGTTTCAATTCCACCCAGAATTAAACTAAAAATAGACAATACAATAGGCCTAGGGGTTCAAGCTCCGGTTGATTTCAAATCTAATGATATTTTGTCATATTTAATTTTGTTTGGTTGTCAACGCAACCAAATATCAACATTTGAAGGGGATGTATCTTCTGCTTGGATAGTTCCATCTCTGCCACTGACTAAGTCTAGCTTTAATTCCAGTTTGTTACTGTAACTATGCATTTCTTGTTATGTAATCATATAAAGTGTGCATGTTCAAGATAGCATGCACAGGTCATCGCAGGTCTGTGGAGAGCTTTAGAATTGCTGCAGAATCTCGAACGGCATTGATCACTTGCACCATGTGCTTTAATGTAATCTCAACTGCAATCCAGGTCATTTGGTTCTGCTATCAGATGAAGCACAGTGATAACATATTCATCTGTTGTATAAATAAACAAAATATCTGACATTGTATTCCCATTAGAATTTTGCTGTGGTTTTAAATGGTTGAAAGTGCAATGATAGACATTTGGGTGACAACTAAACCCAAAATCTGACATAGTTTTTTCATTGGAATTTGGTTTTGCTTTCAAATGGTTGAAAGCATAGTGATAACACATTGGGAATTGAACTAACTTTTGGCTGTCTTTTTGAGTGGGTGAATATAGGTTGTAATCTCATTGATCAACGTCTCAACCAAATATTACTAAATTATCCAAGTTGAATTTACTTTGTGTGCCCAGTGGGTTTCCTCTCCCCTACTTTGTCAATATACAGTAGGGATCACAAATATCTACAATTGCAACAGCATATGCTGCCAGCTACTGTTGACTGTGTGCCACTGCAATACCATACTCATACTTCTTACAGTTAACCTTTGATATTAAACCCATTGATATGGAGTCAGCACGGAGTTGAGATGGAGTGATGTCCAAAATACCAGTCTCTGCCAGGTTTAGTAGGTGAGGACTGTCAGTGGTCCAGGTGGACTTTGTCCAACTCTCTGTGTCAGCCAGGGTCCACCACGTCTCGCTTGTTTCTGGCTCCGGTACCTGTAGCGCTGCTCTGCGTTAGGATTGAGGTCAAAGGTTAATGGAACAGAGTGGCGCCGGGCAGTCATCCCCCAGGATCCTAGGTGGATTTAGTAAACAGTGAATCTGTCACAGGAGATTAATAGTGGAGAGGAAGAAAGAGAGAGAGAGAGAGAGAGAGAGAGAGAGAGAGAGAGAGAGAGAGAGAGAGAGAGAGAGAGAGAGAGAGAGAGAGAGAGAGAGAGAGAGAGAGAGAGAGAGAGAGAGAGAGAGAGAGAGAGAGAGAGAGAGAGAGAGAGAGAGAGAGAGAGAGAGAGAGAGAGAGAGAGAGAGAGAGAGAGAGAGAGAGAGAGAGAGAAACTGTATGGGGGTTAATGGCTCCCAACTCAGCCATGAAAGTGCTTGTCCACTACTCTCCACTCTACATCGCCTATCAGCCCCACAAGGTAGGCCCCTCTGGCTTAGGAGGATAGGGAAGAAAGGGAGACAGGGAGAGAGGAGAGGGGGAGACGGTGAGAGGGGGAGGAAGCGAGGACAGAGGTGTGGAGAAAAAGTAGAAGAGAGGAAGAATGTAAAAGTGAGAAACAACTTCACTTTCTTGAATCTGGATCATGGCCTGCAGGTCAACTTCATTCTACAGTATAAAGGAATGGCCCAATCGCCAACTCTTTCTTCAGTGGGGAATCTCCAGGGAATTTTATCAAAGGTTTGTACGCAGCAAGCTTCAGCATTATGGCCCATCTGTCACTTTCTGCAGCTTAGGTATGAGGGGATGGCCCCAGCCCCAGCTAATGTCTCTCTAGGGCTTGTTGTGAGAAAGGGATGATATTGAATGACACATCTTTAACGCAAAGGATGGCAAACAAAATAATCACCACAACCCAAGAGTAAGAAGAAGAATAGAAAGAAGAAAGGAAAAAATAAAGAGGGGATGACACGTGCAAAAATATTTGGCTCAATCAACCTCTATAAGAGACATACAGTGCATTCGGAAAGTATTCAGACCCATTCACTTTTTCCACATTTTGTTACGTTCCAGCCTTATTCTAAAATGGATTAAATAAATAAAAATCCTCATCAATCTACACACAATACCCCATAATGACAAAGTGAAAACAGATTTTTTGACATTTTTGCACATTTATTAAAAATAAAAAACAGAACTACCTTATTTACATAAGTATTCAGACCCTTTGCTATGAGTCTCGAAATTGAGCTCAGGTGCATCCTGTTTCCATTGATCATCCTTGAGATGTTTCTACAACTTGATTCTAAATTCAATTGATTGGAGAAGATTTGGAAAGGCACACACCTGTCTAAATAAGGTTTACAGTGCATGTCAGAGCAAAAACCAAGCCATGAGGTCGAAGGAATTGTCCGTAGAGCTCAGAGACAGGATTGTGTCGAGACACAGATCTGGGAAAGGGTACCAAAAAATTTCTGAGGCATTGAAGGTCCCCAAAGTGGCCTTCATCATTCTTAAATGGAAGACGTTTGGAACCACCAAGACTCTTCCTAGAGCTGGCCGCCTGGCCAAACTGAGCAATCGGGGGAGAAGAGCCTTGGTCAGGGAGGTGACCAGGAACCCGATGGTCCCTCTGACAGAGCTCAAGAGTCCCTCTGTGGAGATGGGAGAACCTTCCAGAAGGACAGCACTCTCCAATCAGAACTTTATGGTAGAGTGGCCAGATGAAGCCACTCCTCAGTAAAAGACAAATGACAGCCCGCTTAGAGTTTGCCAAAAGGCACCTAAAGGACTCTCAGACCATGTGAAACAAGATTCTCTGGTCTGATGAAACCGAGATTGAAGTCTTTGGCCTGAATGCCAAGCGTCATGTCTGGAGACAACCTGGCACCATCGCTGCGGTGAAGCCTGGTGGTGGCAACATCATGCTGTCGGGATGTTTTTCAGCGGCAGGGACTGGGAGACTAGTCAGGATCGAGGGAAAGATGAACGGAGCAAAGTACAGAGAGAATCTTGATGAAAACCTGCTCAGGACCTCAGACTGGGACGAAGGTTCACCTTCCAACAGGACAATGATACTAAGCACACAGCCAAGACAACGCAAGAGTGGCTTCGGGACAAGTCTCTGAATGTCCTTGAGTGGCCCAGCCAGAGCCAGGACCTGAACCCGATCGAACATCTCTGGAGAGACCTGAAAATAGCTGTGCAGCGACGCTCCCCATCCAACCTTGAGAGGATCTGCAGAGAAGAATTGGTGAAACTCCCCAAATACAGGTGTGCCAAGCTTGTAGCGTCATACCCAAGAAGACTTGAGACTGTAATCGACAAAGTACTGAGTAAAGTGTCTGAATACTTAAGTAAATGTGACATTTCCGTTTTTATTTGTAATAAATCTGGAAACAATTCTAAAAACCTATTTTTGCTTTGTCATTATGGGTTATTGTGTGTAGATTGATGAGGGGAAAACAACAATTGAATCCATTTTAGAATAAGGCTGTAATGTAAGAAAATGTGGAAAAAGTCAAGGGGTCTGAATGCACTGTATGTCCATAAATGGAAAGAAAGAGTTAAGTATGAGAGTCGATCATTTCATTATGGAATCACGTAGGCCTAAACCTAAATGAGACCTACAGTTGAAGTCGGAAGTTTACATACACCTTAGCCAAATACATTTAAACTCAGTTTTTCACAATTCCTGACATTTAATCCTAGTAAAAAATCCCTGTTTTAGGTCAGTTAGGATCACCACTTTATTTTAAGAATGTGAAATTTCAGAATAATAGTAGAGAGTGATTTATTTCAGCTTTTATTTCTTTCATCACATTCCCAGTGGGTCAGAAGTTTACATACACTCAATTAGTATTTGGTAGCATTGCCTTTAAATTGTTTAACTTTGGTCAAACGTTTCGGGTAGCCTTCCACAAGCTTCCCACAATAAGTTTGGTGAATTTTGGCCCATTCCTCCTGACAGAGCTGGTGTAACTGAGTCAGGTTTGTAGGCCTCCTTGCTCGCACACACCTTTTCAGTTCTGCCCACACATTTTCTATAGGATTGAGGTCAGGGCTTTGTGATGGCCACTCCAATACCTTGACTTTGTTGTCCTTAAGCCATTTTGGCACAACTTTGGAAGTATGCTTGGGGTCATTGTCCATTTGGAAGACCCATTTGCGACCAACTTTAACTTCCTGACTGATGTCTTGAGATGTTGCTTCAATATATCCACATAATTTTCCTTCCTCATGATGCCATCTATTTTGTGAAGTGCACCAGTCCCTCCTGCAGCAAAGCACCCCCACAGCATGATGCTGCCACCCCCGTGCTTCACAGTTGGGATGGTGTTCTTGGGCTTGCAAGCCTTCCCCCGTTTTCCTCCAAACATAACGATGGTCATTATGGCCAAACAGTTCTATTTTTGTTTCATCAGACCAGAGGACATTTCTCCAAAAAGTATGATCTTTGTCGCCATGTGCAGTTGCAAACCGTAGTCTGGCTTTTTTATGGTGGTTTTGGAGCAGTGGCTTCTTTTTTGCTGAGCGGCCTTTCAGGTTATGTCGATATAGGACTCGTTTTACTTAGGATATAGATACTTTTGTACCTGTTTCCTCCAGCATCTACACAGAGTCCATTGCTGTTGTTCTGGGATTGATTTGCACTTGTCGCACCAAAGTACGTTCATCTCTAGGAGACAGAAAGCGTCTCCTTCCTGAGCGGTATGACGGCTGCGTGGTCCCATGGTGTTTATACTTGCGTACTATTGTTTGTACAGATGAACGTGGTACCTTCAGGCATTTGGAAATTGCTCCCAAGGATGAACCAGACTTGTGGAGGTCTACAATTTGGCTGATTTCTTTTGATTTTCCCATGATGTCAAGCAAAGAGGCACTGAGTTTGAAGGTAGGCCTTGAAATACATCCACAGGTACACCTCCAATTGACTCAAATGATGTCAATTAGCCTATCAGAAGCTTCTAAAGCCATGACATCATTTTCTGGAATTTTCCAAGCTGTTTAAAGGCACAGTCAACTTAGTGTATGTAAACTTCTGACCCACTGGAATTGTGATACTGTGAATTATAAGTGAAATAATCTGTCTGTAAACAATTGTTGGAAAAATTACTTACAGTGGGGAAAAAAAGTATTTAGTCAGCCACCAATTGTGCAAGTTCTCCCACTTAAAAAGATGAGAGAGGCCTGTAATTTTCATCATAGGTACACGTCAACTATGACAGACAAAATGAGAATTTTTTTCTCCAGAAAATCACATT
Source organism: Coregonus lavaretus (assembly GCF_964263955.1). Lineage (NCBI taxonomy): Eukaryota > Metazoa > Chordata > Actinopteri > Salmoniformes > Salmonidae > Coregonus > Coregonus lavaretus. The sequence continues at coordinate 18,946 of NW_028162452.1, read as the reverse complement.
GTAGGATTTTTAATGAATTTATTTGCAAATTATGGTGGAAAATAAGTATTTGGTCAATAACAAAAGTTTCTCAATACTTTGTTATATACCCTTTGTTGGCAATGACACAGGTCAAACGTTTTCTGTAAGTCTTCACAAGGTTTTCACACACTGTTGCTGGTATTTTGGCCCATTCCTCCATGCAGATCTCCTCTAGAGCAGTGATGTTTTAGGGCTGTCGCTGGGCAACACGGACTTTCAACTCCCTCCAAAGATTTTCTATGGGGTTGAGATCTGGAGACTGGCTAGGCCACTCCAGGACCTTGAAATGCTTCTTACGAAGCCACTCCTTCATTGCCCGGGCGGTATGTTTGGGATCATTGTCATGCTGAAAGACCCAGCCACGTTTCATCTTCAATGCCCTTGCTGATGGAAGGAGGTTTTCACTCAAAATCTCACGATACATGGCCCCATTAATTATTTCCTTTACACAGATCAGTCGTCCTGGTCCCTTTGCAGAAAAACAGCCTCAAAGCATGATGTTTCCACCCCCATGCTTCACAGTAGGTGTCAGAGTGGTGTGTGTAGGTGAGTGGAAGGAATCAAGCGCAGGACCCAGGATGACTTCAACCGTCTTTAGTAATGTTCCCAAAGCAACGAGAACAAGGAGTAGCCAACCCAACCGGGTGGCGCACACAATTACGCACAAAACACACAGTGCGTCAAAACAAGAAAAGCGCACACAGTGCGAGCTCTCGGGAAAACACAACGAGAGAAATAATCCGAACTTCACAGAGGCAGGCTGACAATGAACAATCACGCATAACACCTGACCCAAACACACGAACTAAATAAGGGAAACAATTAATACACAAATAAGGGACAGGTGTTATGAAACAGACAAAACCAAAAGAACATGAAACATAGAACGGTGGCAGCTAGTACTCCGGAGACGACGACCGCCGAAGCCTGCCCGAACAAGGAAGAGGAGCAGCCTCGGCCGAAACCGTGACAGTACCCCCCCCTTGACGCGCGGCTCCAGCCGTGCGCCGACCCGGAGCTCGGGGACGACCCGGACGACGCGGAGCAGGGCGCGCAGGATGACCCCGATGGAAATCGGTCAGTAGGGACTGGTCTAAGACGTCCCTCCTTGGCACCCAGCACCGCTCCTCCGGGCCGTACCCCTCCCACTCCACGAGATATTGAAGACCCCCCATCCGGCGTCTAGAATCCAGGATGGACCTCACGGTGTACGCCGGAGCCCCCTCGATGTCCAACGGGGGCGGAGGAGTCTCCTCAATCTCAAAGTCCTGGAGTGGACCAGCTACCACCGGCCTGAGGAGAGACACATGGAACGAGGGGTTAATATTTTTGTAATCAACAGGTAGTTCTAACCTATAACTCACCTCGTTCAATCTCCTCAGGACTTTAAATGGCCCCACAAACCGCCGACCCAGCTTCCGGCAGGGCAGGCGGAGGGGCAGGTTTCTGGTTGAGAGCCAGACTCGATCTCCAGGTGCGTACACTGGCCCCTCACTGCGGTGTAGGTCGGCGCTCGTCTTCTGTCGACGTATGGCACGCTGCAGATGGACGTGTGCAGCGTCCCACGTCTCCTCCGAGCGCCGCACCCACTCATCCACAGCGGGGCCTCGATCTGGCTCTCATGCCATGGTGCCAGAACCGGCTGGTACCCTAATACACACTGAAAAGGGGTTAGTTGGGTGGAGGAGTGGCGAAGAGAGTTCTGTGCCATCTCGGCCCAGGGCACATATCTCGCCCACTCCTCCGGCCGGCCCTGACAGTATGACCTCAGAAACCTACCCACATCCTGGTTGACACATTCAACCTGCCCATTACTCTCCGGGTGGTACCCCGAGGTAAGGCTTACCGAAACCCCCAACCGTTCCATAAATGCTCTCCACACCCTAGAGGTGAACTGGGGGCCTCGGTCAGACACTATATCCTCGGGTACCCCGTAATGCCGGAAGACATGGGTGAACAGAGCCTCAGCGGTCTGTAGGGCAGTGGGTAGACCCGGCATGGGAAGGAGACGACAGGCCTTAGAGAACCGATCCACAACGACCAGGATGGTAGTATTCCCCTGTGAGGGGGGGAGGTCGGTAACAAAATCCACCGAGAGGTGGGACCAGGGTCGTTGTGGAATAGGCAGGGGTTGTAACTTACCCCTGGGCAAATGTCTGGGCGCCTTACACTGGGCACACACCGAACAGGAGGAGACATAAATCCTCACATCCCTAGCTAACGTTGGCCACCAGTACTTCGTGCTAAGGCAGTGCACTGTCCGGCCGATACCCGGATGGCCAGAGGAGGGGGACGTATGAGCCCAACAAATGAGGCGATCGCGTACCTCGAGCGGAACGTACGTCCGACCCACAGGACACTGTGGAGGACTCGGGTCGGTGCGTAACGCCCGCTCGATCTCACCATCAACCTCCCACACCACCGGAGCAACCAGACAAGACTCCGGTAGTATGGGCGTGGACTCAACTGACCTCTCCTCTGCGTCATACCGCCGAGACAGAGCATCTGCCTTCCCGTTCTGGGACCCAGGGATGTATGTGATCTTAAACACAAACCGGGCTAGGAACATAGTCCAACGAGCCTGGCGAGGATTCAGTCTCCTAGCTGCCCGGATGTACTCCAGGTTACGATGGTCAGTTAGAATGAGGAAAGGGTGTTGAGCCCCCTCGAGCCAATGCCGCCACACCTTTAGGGCCTGTACCACGGCTAACAGCTCCCTGTCTCCTACGTCATAATTCCGCTCCGCCGGACTGAGCTTCTTAGAGTAGAACGCACAGGGACGGAGTTTAGGTGGAGTGCCAGAACGCTGGGAAAGAACGGCCCCTATCCCGGCCTCTGACGCGTCCACCTCTACTTGGAACGGTAAAGAAGGATCCGGATGCGCCAACACCGGCGCCGAGGTAAACAGGTCCTTTAGTCTCCCAAATGCCCTGTCCGCCTCAGCTGACCACCGCAAGCGCACCGGACCCCCCTTTAACAGAGACGTTATGGGAGCTGCCACCTGTCCAAAACCCCGGATAAACCTCCGGTAATAATTCGCAAAACCCAAGAACCGTTGCACCTCCTTCACAGTGGTTGGGGTCTGCCAATTACGCACAGCTGACGCCCGGTCTACCTCCATCTTCACCCCTGACGCAGACAACTGGTAACCCAGAAAGGAGACCGACTTCTGGAAAAACAGACATTTCTCTGCCTTGACATATAGGTCATGCTCCAACAGCCTCCTCAATACTCGGCGCACCAGGGCTACATGCTCAGCACGGGTAGGACTATACACCAGAATGTCGTCGATGTACACAACTACTCCCTGTCCCTGCATGTCCCGGAAAATCTCATCGACGAAGGATTGGAAGACTGAGGGAGCATTCATCAACCCATATGGCATGACTAGATACTCGTAGTGTCCGGAAGTCGTGCTAAACGCTGTCTTCCATTCATCGCCCGCTCGAATGCGTACCAAGTTATATGCGCTCCTAAGATCCAATTTTGTAAAGAACTGCGCACCGTGCAGTGACTCCGTCATAGTCGCAATCAGAGGAAGTGGATAGCTGTACTTCACTGTGATCTGATTGAGACCGCGGTAATCAATACACGGGCGCAGACCTCCATCCTTTTTCTTTACAAAAAAGAAACTTGAGGAAGCGGGTGAAACGGAGGGCCGTATGTATCCCTGTCTCAGAGACTCAGAGATGTATGTCTCCATAGCCTTTCTCTCCTCTTGAGACAAGGGATACACATGGCTCCGCGGGAGAGCTGCTCCTGACTGGAGATCTATCGCACAATCCCCCCGTCTATGAGGCGGCAGCTGCGCCGCCCGAGTCTTACTGAACGCCAGTGCCAAATCCTCATACTCGGGGGGAATCTGCAGTGCTGGCATTAGATTCGGACTCTCCACCGAGGTCGCCCCTATGGAAACACCCAGACACCGCCCCTCACATTGAGCAGACCACCCTTTAAGAGCTTTCTCTCGCCACCTAATAATAGGGTCATGAGTCATCAACCAGGGAAGACCCAGCACTACCGGATACGCAGGAGAGTCAATCAGATAGAGCTGAATTCTCTCCTCATGACCCTCCTGCGCCGTCATCTGAATGGGTGCTGTGACTTCCCTAATCAACCCAGACCCTAACGGACGGCTATCTAGGGCATGGACGGGGAAAGGTTTATCCACTGGAAGGAGGGGAATCCCTAACTCTATACAGAACTGGCGATCTACAAAATTCCCAGCTGCGCCTGAATCTACCAGCGCCTTATGCTGGGAACGAGGTGCAACCTGTGGGAAACAAACAGGCAAGGTTAGGTGCACGACAGAAAGCTCTGGGTAAGCAGGGCGCCTACTCACCTGGGGGGACCCCCCAATGCGTGACCTGCCATCTCCCTCACTGGAGGACCCGCCCCAACACCTAGCCGCGGTGTGTCCTCCACGACCACAGTTGGTGCAAGGGCCGGGTCCCCTCGGGCTCCTCCTCCTCCGTTCCCTAGCGCCAGCACCTCCGAGCTCCATAGGGCTCGGCTCGGAGGTGCTGGAGAGTGGAATGGGCGAACCCCCCCCTCCGGGACGCCCACGGGTGGCGAGCAGGGTATCCAGCCGGATGGCCATGTCGACCAGCTGGTCGAACGTCAACGACGTGTCCCTGCACGCCAACTCTCGCTGGACGTCCTCCCGGAGGCTGCAGCGGAAATGGTCGATAAGGGCCCGCTCATTCCACCCTGCATCAGCCGCTAGGGTCCGGAACTCTAAGGCAAAGTCCTGGGCGCTCCTCATCCCCTGTCGGAGGTAGAACAGACGTTCCCCCGCCGCCTTTCCCTCCGGTGGATGGTCGAACACAGCACGGAAGCGGCGGGAGAACTCCGCATAGTTCGTAGTAGCGGCGTCCATTCTCCTCCACTCGGCGTTGGCCCACTCCAACGCCTTGCCGGTGAGACAGGAGATGAGGGCTGAGACGCTCTCGTGTCCCGAGGGCGCCGGGTGGACGGTGGCGAGGTAGAGCTCCACCTGCAGCAGGAATCCTTGACACCCGGCAGTGGAGCCGTCGTACGCCCTCGGGAGCGAGAGCCGAATCCCACTAGGTTCCGGAGATGAGACGGGGGGGCTGACCGATGGGGCTGGTTCGGTTGGTGGAGGTGTGGGAACCCCGCTGGTCTCCCATCGGTGCAGAGTATTCATCACTCCCTCCAGGGCGTGACAGACCTGATTGATGCGGTCCTCCTGACCACGAAGACGTTCTGCCATCTCGGCTGTCGGCGTGGTCGCTCCTGCTGATTCCATGATTGATGCGTGATTCTGTCAGAGTGGTGTGTGTAGGTGAGTGGAAGGAATCAAGCGCAGGACCCAGGATGACTTCAACCGTCTTTAGTAATGTTCCCAAAGCAACGAGAACAAGGAGTAGCCAACCCAACCGGGTGGCGCACACAATTACGCACAAAACACACAGTGCGTCAAAACAAGAAAAGCGCACACAGTGCGAGCTCTCGGGAAAACACAACGAGAGAAATAATCCGAACTTCACAGAGGCAGGCTGACAATGAACAATCACGCATAACACCTGACCCAAACACACGAACTAAATAAGGGAAACAATTAATACACAAATAAGGGACAGGTGTTATGAAACAGACAAAACCAAAAGAACATGAAACATAGAACGGTGGCAGCTAGTACTCCGGAGACGACGACCGCCGAAGCCTGCCCGAACAAGGAAGAGGAGCAGCCTCGGCCGAAACCGTGACAGTAGGTATGGTGTTCTTTGGATGCAACTCAGCATTCTTTGTCCTCCAAACACGACGAGTTGAGTTTTTACCAAAAAGTTCTATTTTGGTTTCATCTGACCATATGACATTCTCCCAATCCTCTTCTGGATCATCCAAATGCACTCTAGCAAACTTCAGACGGGCCTGGACATGTACTGGCTTAAGCAGGGGGACACGTCTGGCACTGCAGGATTTGAGTCCCTGGCGGCGTAGTGTGTTACTGATGGTAGGCTGTGTTACTTTGGTCCCAGCTCTCTGCAGGTCATTCACTAGGTCCCCCTGTGTGGTTCTGGGATTTTTGCTCACCGTTCTTGTGATCATTTTGACCCCACGGGGTGAGATCTTGCGTGGAGCCCCAGATCGAGGGAGATTATCAGTGGTCTTGTATGTCTTCCATTTCCTAATAATTGCTCCCACAGTTGATTTCTTCAAACCAAGCTGCTTACCTATTGCAGATTCAGTCTTCCCAGCCTGGTGCAGGTCTACAATTTTGTTTCTGGTGTCCTTTGACAGCTCTTTGGTCTTGGCTATAGTGGAGTTTGGAGTGTGACTGTTTGAGGTTGTGGACAGGTGTCTTTTATACTGATAACAAGTTCAAACAGGTGCCATTAATACAGGTAACGAGTGTAGGACAGAGGAGCCTCTTAAAGAAGAAGTTACAGGTCTGTGAGAGCCAGAAATCTTGCTTGTTTGTAGGTGACCAAATACTTATTTTCCACCATAATTTGCAAATAAATTCATTAAAAATCCTACAATGTGATTTTCTGGATTTTTTTCTTCTCAATTTGTCTGTCATAGTTGACGTGTACCTATGATGAAAATTACAGGCCTCTCTCATCTTTTTAAGTGGGAGAACTTGCACAATTGGTGGCTGACTAAATACTTTTTTTCCCCACTGTCTGTCATGCACAATGTAGATGTCCTAACCGACTTGCCAAAACAAAAGTTTGTTAACAAGAAATTTGTGGAGTGGTTGAAAAATAAGTTTTAATGACTCCAACCTAAGTGTATGTAAACTTCCGACTTCAACTGTATACAGTCAGTGTCCCCATATTGCTCTGAGTCTCCACTGAACAGGGGGTCTGAGAGAGTTTTGTTCGGACAACTGTACTCTACTGTAGTGTACACACCCCCACCCTCCCTCATTCCCCCAATTAATCACCCCCCACTGGGCTGTCAGTTGGCCAGCAGGGGGGTCAGACACCCCCCTCATCTCCCCCAGCCCACTCCCTGCTATAGCTACAGCTTCCATTGTACTGCCTCACAATGGGACAGAGCCTTTGATCTCCAAAGGGTGCACTCCTCCCCCTTCCCCTCCTCCTCATCCTCCCTTCTTCTCGTCTTTTTCCTTGTTTCTGTTTTTCAGTTTGAGCCTTCCACTCACCACGGCGGAGAGAATGAGAGGAGAGGAGGAGAAGAAAGGAAATGAAAAACAGGACAAAATGAATGAAACTATAATGAATTGGAGAAAAATAGTGAGGGAGGGAGAGAGAGAGTGATGACGAGACACATTTTTCTCTACCCCAAATGTATTCTTTGTTACACAGTGGTAGCATGGTTATGGCTAGTGGTGAGGAGGATTCAGGTGGGAGGAGGTTGGGGGACAAGGATGTTGGGAGCTTCAGTATTTGGGACAAGGACAACTATAGCTCTTCTGATCAGGGCTTTGTTACTCTTACTGTTACTGTTTGATGTGGTGAATATGGGAGGGGGTATGTCCACCCGTCCCCTATTGCTGTTACGTCAACCCCATTGAGGTGTTGTGAATATTGGAGGGGGTATGTCCCCATGTACTGTAGCCCCATGCAGCCACAATAGAGCAGAGCAGGCTGACATGTCTATAGTACATGAACCACACACACTGGGCCCTGGCTTGGACAGGAATGATAATTCTGTTGCCCCAATACCCTACCACCCCAATGCCCCACTACCCGCCTTCTCTGTAAAGAGCTTTAGAATAGACAGCTCGAGTGAGTCTGTAAAGAGACCTGGACCTGCAGTGCAGTGTATTGTCTCTCCCTCTTGGCCCTCTGCCAGTACCGTACCCAGCTTTGGAGAAGTTGTATTCCACCAGCGTACTAATCCTTTCTTTTCTTCTCCTTCTTTTCCCCCATCTCTTTCTTTCCTTTCTACTTTCTGCTTTGTATTTTCTTTATATTGTGCCCAGCTGGTGAGTATTTACCGATGCGCTGGCATTGAGGGTTGTTGTGCTAGTAACTGGATAGACTTTAGAGAGGGAGGAGGGCAGAGAATGGACAGAGTACAGAAAGGAAGGAGTTCAGAGAATGTTAAAGCTGCTGAATGAACAATATTGGTCCCATAATGGGAAGAGCATACAAGAATGTACAGAAACACACACATCCACTGTACACACACTGGCTCAGAGGCATCATGCCCATAGGGGGTACAGGGGCACATGTAATAATACTAGCCACTTAGCAATTTTATGAAGTTGGCTTTAGCTAGCCCAGATAGGTTCCCAATCTCCCAACCTCATAACTAACTACCAAGAAGCCATTTCAGGCTATCAATCAAGTTAGAGTAACTAGCTTGTTTTAGTTGGTACCCAGTAAACATTAGAACATTAGCTAAGATTCCCATTAAGTTCTAGTTAGGGTTTTATCTAACATTAGGATGATAACATTCCAAAATATGTATATTTTACCCCCAAATTAAATGAGATATCCTTGGAATGTTCTCCTAGCATTCACTAAAATTATGTGCACAACATCTGTAACAACCACCACAGAACATTCTCCCAAACTTTTCATTAGGTTTCCAGGTAATGTAATCACCCTATGTACCAGTAATGTTTTACCAGCAAACCAAAATTGGTTCTGTAAAGGTTCCCAGAACATTCGTTAGATCGCGGCAAATGTTCACATAACATAAAACTGTCCAGTCATGGTGATGATTATAGAATGTTTGTATAAAACATTCACCTGATGTTGCAAGCACTTTCCTAGAACACATTTAATCTGTTCTTTAAAGGTTCCCAGAATGTTTCATTAGGTTGTGGGAACAGTCTGGTGAAACATTGTAGGGACATCACAAAAGATGTGTTCCCAAAACACAAAAACTGTCCAGTTGTGTGGTTGATTCTATAATTTTTATTTTAGGGTGCAATGTTTTATACAACCATTCTGTAATCATCAACGACTGGAAAGTTTTTGTGTTATGAGAACATCTGCTGCGACCTAATGATTGTTCTGGGAACTTTCACAGAACCAATTTTGGTTTGCTGGGGTAGACTTTAGAAAAGCAAGCAATAACTAAATGTACTGAATAAAACCTTTACCCAGATTTTAGCAGAGATGCAGAGAAGCATATTTAGTTTCTTTAAAAAAAAGAAACACCAGTCAGGAGGCTACAGACAGCTGTAGAGGTATGCTTAGACATTTTCTTTTTTTACATAGAATTAAGCATGATGATTATGGCTCTAGATTGCAGGGAAAAGCTGTTTCAGGTGTTTGAAAAATGCAAAATTCTCTAACTTACGGAGAGGAGGCATAGCTGATATTTCTGGTGTGCGTGATGTCCCTGCACTGGCTACATGATCTTACTCTCGTTTTGCCCAGTGAGAGACCCACTTGTGCTTTTCTAGCATTTGGTCACTTCAAGCTTTCCAGAGACACATCAGAGTGCACAAAGAGGCCTCGACCATCTGTTTGTGATGTTTCCTGTGAAGACTATTGTGTATTCACCAGACGCTCCCACTGAAACAGGATGACATGGACAATTGGCTACTCCTGCTTCATCCCAGCTGACCCAGCTCCCTCTGACCCCTAACTTCCTGTCTCAATGTGTAGCTCTGGCTCTGGCACTTCCTTCATACAATCGTGTGAGTGTGTGTGTCGGTGTGTGTGTGTGTGTGTGTGTGTGTGTGTGTGTATGCGTGTGCATGTGTTGCTGACGTCGTCTGACTTCAATCAAGGCGCTGTGCTGTGTGCTCACTCAACATGTAATCCTGGTGAGCCACAAGCATCTGATTCACACACACAGACACACACACACACACTATAATCTGTGCTCCACAGATAAGAAGGCTGAGGAAACCAGAGTACCCCGCTATGGGGGAATCTTATGGATAAATTAAGCGTAGCCAGTTCAGAAGAGAAACCCAAGTGTGGTTTGCATCAGCTGATATTGCACCAATTGGATTCACACTCTGATTACATGCAGTCTATTTAAGTTGACCAGTTCTACACATGCCTCCTCAATGCCGGATGTCACGCGCTAACATGAGCTGGTGTCTCTTGCTGCCATGCTGCTGTAACTAGCTGTTACTCGCTATGCTTGCCATTTCTGATATCCCACCAGCACCCCAGCCTTCATCTGTCTGGGTTCTTTGTGTTTCTTTGTTCAGGGGATTTGATATAGCATATCGTGCTCACTGCTGTAGTTATATTATCGTCTTCATATAACTCTTCGAACTGGCAGTGAGCTACCCTGAAGGAGCAAGAGCCCTAACGCCAAGACTATGCACTGTTATCTTTTCCAATAAATGGTTAAACGTACATGTGGTGTTTTCTTTCTGAATGGTTGTAATGGTATATAAGGGCTTCTCTGGTTTTAATGGTAGAGGCTTAGGGTTAGGGGTAGATAGGACTTTCTGTGTCTGTGTCTCACTGTTTTGTTACCTTATAAATCTTCTTCTGAGACACCTGATACTGTGGCCCATTTGTCAGCCGTGTTTATGTCTGGGGTGCAGAGTGGGGTCTCTTCACCCTCCTCCTCCCTCCCCTCCACAGCCCCTTAGGGTGTGGGTGCTGTGACAGACAGGGATCAAAGAAAGCTCGGGGTTGATACATGTAAAGGTGACTGGAGATGGGAGAGAGGAGAGGAGTAGGGTGACTTTAAACCTGATATACTCCTATAAACTGCCCTCTGGAGAGGAAACATGTCTGGAGACAACACACAGGGAAAGAGATGTGGATTCATGTGGATACAATGCATTTAAAAAATCATCAAGGATGATTGTTAGGGGATTGTTAGGAGATCTGAAAAACCACGATCAGTCAATGGGAAATACCATTATACTCTTGGGTATATTTAGCACAATATCAGTAGAAATGTTACAATAGGGAGGTTCAGGACCCTCATAAGACATCATAGTAAATGGAGGGATGTATTGTAAAAGGAAATAGCAAAATGGCATTATATTAGGAAAGATCGGTTAATCTGTGGACATTGGAGGGTGGAAGTTAAGATCAGAATGAATGGTGATTGGCCGCTGTGGGTGAAAATCCAGCACTTGAAGAAAGAGGAAATTAGGAATATATGTATAATTATTTAACAACAGGTACCATAGATGTGAACGAAATTTTAAAGTCCTGAGGAGATTGAACGAGGTTTGTTATAGGTTACAGCTTCCTCCTGAGTATCGTATTAACCCCTCGTTCCATGTGTTTCTCCTCAGGCCGGTGGTCGCTGGTCCACTCCAGGAGTCTGAGGTACGGGAGGTTCCTCCGCCCCCACTGGACATCGAGGGGGCACCGACGTACTCGGTCCGTTTCATCCTGGAATCGAGGCGTCGGGTGGGGGGCCTGTAGTATCTCGTGGAGTGGGAGGGGTACGGTCCGGAGGAACGGTGCTGGGTCCCTAGGAGGGACATCCTCGATCCATTTTGAGGGATTTCCACCGTCGTCATCTGACTCGGCTGGGGCCGCGCGTCGAGGGGGGGGGGGGGGGGGGGGGGGGTACTGTCATGGATTCAGCCGAGGCTGCTCCTCCTCCTTGCTCGGGCAGGCTTCAGCGTTCGTCGTCACCGGAGTACTAGCTGCTACCGATCTATGTTTCTGTGTTCTACTTGTTTTGTCTTCGTTGTACACACCTGGTTCCCATTATGTCTATGATTTGTTCCCTATTTAACCCTCTGGCTCTCACTGTGTTGTGTGCGTGTTTGTTCTATGTTTGGTGTTATTGACTGGTGAGCGGGATTTTTCTCCATGCGTGGAGTTTATGTTCATTTGTTATTTACGAGTAAAGTACGTTGTCTACTAGCTCTGTGTCCTGCGCCTGACTCCGTCCTACCGCTACACACTGACGCCTGACAACCGCCTGGTATAGAGGTCCTGGATGACAGGGAGCTCGGCCCCTGTGATGTACTGGGCTGTATGCATTACCCTCTATAGTGCCTTGTGGTCAGATGCCGAGTAGTTGCCATACCAAGCGGTGATGCAGCCAGTCAAGATGCTCTCAATGGTGCAGCTGTATAACTTTTTGAGGATCTGAGGGCCCATGCCAAATATTTTCAGCCTCCTGAGGGGGAAGAGGCATTGTCGTGACCTCTTCACAACTGTGTTGGTGTGTTTGGACCATAACAGATGTGATGTGGACACCGAGGAACTTGAAGCTCTCGACCGTCTCCCCTGTCGATGTGAATGGGGGCGTGCTCGGCCCTCCGTTTCCTGTAGTCCACGATCAAATCCTTTGTCTTGCTGACGTTGAGGGAGTGGTTGTTGTCCTGGCACCACACTGCCAGGTCTCTGACCACCTCCCTGTAGGCTGTCTCATCGTTGTCTGTCATCAGGCCTACCACCATCGTGTCATCAGCAAACCTAATGATGGTGTTGGAGTCGTGTACTGCCAGGCAGTTGTGGGTGAACAGGGAGTACAGGAGGGGGCTAAGCACGCACCCCTGAGGGGACCCTGTGTTGAGGGTCAGTGTGGCAGATGTGTTGTTGCCTACCCTCACCACCTGGGGGCGGCCCGTCAGGAAGTCCAGGATCCAGTTGCAGAGGGAGGTGTTTAATCCCAGGGTCCTTAGCTTAGTGATGAGCTTGGAGGGCACTCTGGAGTTGAACACTGAGCTGTAGTCAATGAACAGCATTGTTCCTTTTGTCAAGGTGGGAAAGGGCAGTGTGGAGTGCAATAGAGATTACATCATCTGTGTATCTGTTGGGGCGGTATGTGAATTGGGTCCAGGGTGTCTGGGATGATAATGTTGATGTGAGCCATGACCTGCCTTTCAAAGCATTTCATAGCTACAGATGTGAGTGCTACGGGCGAAAGTCATTTAGACGGGTTACCTTGGCGTTCTTGGGCATGGGGACTATGGTGGTCTGCTTGAGAGGTTGAAAATGTCAGTGAAGACACTTGCTAGCTAGTCACTGCATGCTCTGAGTATGCGAATGTTAACCTGTTGAAAGGTCTTACACACATCGGCTATGGAGAGTGTGATCACACAGTCGTCCGGAACAGCTGGTGCTCTAATGCATGGTTCAGTGTTGCTTGCCTCGAAGCGAGCATAGAAGGCATTTAGCTCGTCTGCTAGCCTCGCATCACTGGGAATCTCGCGGCTGGGTTTCCCTTTGTAATCCGTGATTTCTTATAAGCGTCCTTGAAAGCGGCAGCTCTAGCCTTTAGCTCAGTGTAGATGTTGCCTGTAATTGCTTCTGGTTAGGATATGTAGGTACAGTCACTGTGGGTACTACGTCATTGATGCACTTATCAATGAAGCCTGTGACTGATGTAGTAAACTCCTCAATGTCATCGGATGAATCCCGGAACATATTTAAATCTGTGCTAGTGAAACAGTCCTGTAGCTTAGCGTCCGCTTCATCGGACCACTTCCATATTTAGCGCATCACTTCTACTTCCTGTTTGAGTTTTTGCTTGTAAGCCGGAATTTTTGAGGATGGAGTTATGGTCAGATTTGCCAAATGGGGGGCGAGGGAGAGCTTTGTATGTGTTTCTATGTGTAGAGTAGACTTTTTTTCTCCTCTAGTTGCACAGGATTTCAGTTTCCCTGCATTAAAATCCCCGGCCACTAGGAGCAAATCAAATCAAATCAAATTGTATTTGTCACATACACGTGTTTAGCAGATGTTATAGCGGGTGTAGCGAAATGCTTGTGCTTCTAGCTCCGACAGTGCAGTAATATCTAACAATTTCACGACATATACCCAATACATACAAAACTAGTAAGGAATGGGATTTAAGAATATATACATATATGGACAAGCAATGACAGAGCAGCATGGACTAAGATACAGTAGAATATTATAGAATAGAATGCAGTATACACATATGAGATGAGTAATGCAAGATATGTAAACATTATTAAAGTGACTAGTGTTCCATTTCTTAAAGTGGCCAGTGATTTCAATAGACAGCAGCAGCCTCTAATGTGCTAGTGATGGCTATTTAACAGTCTGATGGCCTTGAGATAGAAGCTGTTTTTCATTCTCTCGGTCCCAGCTTTGATGCACCTGTACTGAACTCACCTTCTGGATGATAGCGGGGTGAACAGGCAGTGGCTCGGGTGGTTGATGTCCTTGATGATCTTTTTGGCCTTCCTGTGACATCGGGGGTTGTATGTGTCTTGGAGGGTGGGTAATTTGCCCCCGGTAATGCGTTCGGCAGACCGCACCACCCTCTGGAGAGCCCTGCGGTTGTGGGCGGTGCAGTTGCAGTACCAAGCGGTGATACAGCCCGACAGGATGCTCTCAATTGTGCATCTGTAAAAGTTTGTGAGGGTTTTAGGTGCTAAGCCGAATTTCTTCAGCCTCCTGAGGTTGAAGAGGCTCTGTTGCACCTTCTTCACCACACTGTCTGCGTGGCTGGACCATTTCAGTTTGTCAGTGATGTGTACGCCAAGGAACTTGAAGCTTTCCACCTTCTCCACTGCGGTCCCGTTGATATGGATAGATATGGATTTCCTGAAGTCCACGATCATCTCCTTTGTTTTGTTGATGTTGAGTGAGAGGTTATTTTCCTGGCACCACACTCCCAGAGCCCTCACCTCCTCCCTGTAGGCGGTCTCGTCATTGTTGGTAATCAAGCCTACTACTGTTGTGTCGTCTGCAAACTTGATGATTGAGTTGGAGGCGTGCTTGGCCACGCAGTCATGGGTGAACAGGGAGTACAGGAGGGGGCTGAGCACGCACCCTTGTGGGGCCCCAGTGTTGAGGATCAGCGAAGTGGAGATGTTGTTTCCTACATTCACCACCTGGGAGCGGCCCGTCAGGAAGTCCAGGACCCAGTTGCACAGGGCAGGGTTCAGACCCAGGGCCTTGAGCTTAATGTTGAGCTTGGAGGGTACTATGGTGTTGAATGCTGAGCTATAGTCAATGAACGGCATTCTTACATAGGTATTCCTCTTGTCCAGATGGGATAGGGCAGTGTGCAGTGTGATGGCGATTGCATCGTCTGTGGATCTATTGAGGCGGTAAGCAAATTGAAGTGGGTCTAGGGTGACAGGTAAGGTAGAGGTGATATGATCCTTGACTAGTCTCTCAAAGCACTTCATGATGACAGAGGGGAGTGCTACAGGACGATAGTCATTCAGTTCCGTTACCTTCGCTTTCTTGGGTACAGGAACAATGGTGGCTATCTTGAAGCATGTGGGAACAGCTTACTGGGAAAGGGAGAGATTGAATATGTCTATAAACACACCAGCCAGCTGGTCTGCGCATGCTCTGAGGACGCGGCTAGAGATACCGTCTGGGCCGGCAGCCTTGCGGGGGTTAACATGCTTAAATGTCTTAATCACGTCGGCCATGGAGAAGGAGAGGCCACAGTCCTTGGTAGTGGGCCTCGTCAGTGGCACTGTGTTATCCTCAAAGCGGGCGAAGAAGGTGTTTAGCTTGTCTGGAAGCGAGACGTCGGTGTCGGCGATGTGGCTGGTTTTCTTTTTGTAGTCCGTGATTGTCTGTAGACCCTGCCACATACGTCTCGTGTCTGAGCCGTTGAATTGCGACTCCACTTTGTCTCTATACTGATGTTTTGCCAGTTTAATTGCCTTGCAGAGTGAGTAGCTACACTGTTTTGTATTCTGCCATATTCCCAGTCACCTTGCCATGGTTGAATGCGGTGGTTCGCGCTTTTAGATTTGCGCGAATGCTGCCGTCTATCCACGGTTTCTGGTTAGGGTAGGTTTTAATAGTCACAGTGGGCACAACATCACCTATACACTTCCTCATAAACTCAGTCACTGTTTCAGTGTATTCGTCTAAATTATTTTTGGAAGCTACCCGGAACATATCCCAGTCCGCGTGATCAAAACAATCTTGAAGCGTGGATTCCGATTGGTCAGACCAGCGTTGAATAGTCCTTAGCACGGGTACTTCCTGTTTGAGTTTCTGCCTATAGGAAGGGAGAAGCAAAATAGAGTCGTGGTCAGATTTGCCGAAAGGAGGGCGGGGGAGGGCCTTATAACCATCCCAGCAGTTTGAATAGCAATGGTCAAGGATTTTAGCAGCGCGAGTACAACAGTCGATATGTTGATAGAACTTCGGCAGCCTAGTCCTCAAATTTGCTTTGTTAAAATCCCCGGCTACAATAAATGCAGCCTCAGGATATATGGTTTCCAGTTTGCATAAAGTCCAGTGAAGTTCTTTGAGGGCCGTCGTGGTATCGGCTTGAGGGGGGATATACACGGCCGTGACTATAACTGAAGAAAATTATCTTGGGAGATAATACGGTCAGCATTTGATTGTGAGATATTCTAGGTCGGGTGAACAGAAGGACTCGAGTTCCTGTATGTTACTACAATTACACCATGAGTCGTTAATCATGAAACACACACCTCCTCCCTTCTGTTCCTGTCTGCGCGATGAACTGAGAACCCATCTGGCTGGACCGATTTCGACAGAATATCCCAAGAGAGCCATGTTTCCATGAAACAGAGTATGTTACAGGCCTTGATGTCTCTCTGGAAAGAAATCCTTGCCCGTAGTTCGTCGACTTTGTTAACCAAAGATTGAACATTAGCGAGTAGGATACTTGGAAGCGGTGGGTGGTATGCGCGCCTCCTAAATCGAACCAGCAGGCCGCTCCAAGTGCCTCTCCTCCGCCGGCGATGTTTTGGGTCAGCCGCTGGAATCAGTTCAGTTGCCCTGGGGAGAGCAAACAAAGGATCTGCTTCGGGAAAGTCGTATTCCTGGTCGTAATGCTGGTGAGTTACCGCCGCTCTGATATCCAATAGTTTTTCCCGGCTGTATGTAATGATGCAAAACACTTTCTGAGCTAATAATGTAAAAAATAATACATAAAAAAAAAAAAAATACTGCAAAGTTTCCTAAGAGCTAGTCGCGAGGCCGCCATCTTCGTCGGCGCCAGTGTGTGAGCGTCTGGGTGAGCATTGTCTTGTTTGCTTATGGCCTTATACAGCTCCTTGAATGTGGACTTAGTGCCAGCAGTTTGTGGTGGTAAATAGACAGCTACGAAAAATATAGATGAAAATTATCTTGGTAAATAGTGTGGTCTACAGCTTATCATGAGGTATTCTAACTCAGGAGAGTAGACCCTTAATATTGGAGATTGCGCACCAACTGTTGACCAGGAGACACAAAGAGACACTCCCCTCAGCTTACCGGGCGCAGCTGTTCTGTCCTGCCAATGTATAGAAAAAACTGCTAGATTTATATTTTCCATGTCCTTGTTCAGCCACGACTCGGTGAAACAGAGGATATTAAAGTTATTTGTATCACGTTGATAGGATAGTCTCAAACAGAGCTCATCCAGTTTATTTTCCAGTGATTGCACGTTCGCCAATAGAACGGAGGGTAATGGCGACTTATCCACTCGCCGTCGCGGTCTCATTAAATATCCTGCACGTCGACCTCTGTAGTGCTGCCTCCGCCTCCTCCGAGTGACTTGGGCCTGGTCTGGGATGAGCATTATGTACTTCGTCTCCGATTAGTTGAAGTAAAATAAGCTATTTTCGGTCATACGAAACAATGGGCGAAACATTATGTACAAAAAGAGTTAGGATCAGCGCAAAAAAAGACACAAAATAGCACAATTGGTCAGGAGCCCGGCGGCCATCCAATGTAAATAGTCCGGGTGGCCATTTGATTAATTGTTCAGCAGTCTTATGGCTTGGGGGTAGAAGCTGTTAAGGAGCCTTTTGGATCTAGACTTGGCAATCCGGTACTGCTTGCCGTGCGTTAGCAGAGAGAACAGTCTGTGACTTGGGTAACTGGAGTCTTTGACCATTTTTTGGGCCTTCCACTTACACCGCCTAGTATAGAGGTCCTGGATGGCAGGAAGCTTGGCCCCAGTGATGTACTGGGCTGTACGCATTACCCTCTGTAGCGCCTTACGGTCGGATGCCGAGCAGTTGCCATACCAGGCGGTGATGCAACCGGTCAGGATGCTCTCGATGGTGCAGCTGTATAACTTTTTGAGGATCTGGGGACCCATGCCAAATCTTTTCAGTCTCCTGAGGGCCTCAGTCTACTCCTGTGACTAGGCTTCATAGTGATCTCAAGCAATGACCAGTAATGTGGTGTAATACACCAGTAATGCACTATCAAAACCACAGTGATTGATACCTCTCTTATACCAACACAATCCATGTCATTTCTTAGCTTGGTTTATTATGGGGAACACAGAGAAGTAAAGATGTCAAAGCCCCAGGGGCGTGGCTTTCCCTCTCGGCAAACCATACAGGTTAGTGATTGGTTGACAGGGTGGTGATTGACAGGTTGTCAGAGGGGATATGTCGAGGGACAATGTGCTTTGTGAGAGGAGGAGAGGTCAGCCATATAACAACGGCCACACACACACACACACACAGACACAGACACACACACAAACAAACACACACACACACAATGTGCCCAGTGAGAGAGAGGAGAGGTCAACCATCTAACAACGTCTAACAACGGCACCACTGGTTCAGTTCGCTTAAATGTGAGGGGACCAAACCTTTCATCTCTACCACTCATTAACGGAGCACATGCCCCCCACTGCCTAGAACAAGGCTCCCTGTATGTGTGTGTCTGTGTGTGTTTCTTGCGTGTGTGCGTGTGTGTGCGCATGTGTGCGAATGTGTGTTGTACCAGTGCCCCTGTTTTGCAAGAAGTGGAGCAAACACAATGCCAGATCACACAGTGATTGACCTGCTTGGTAGATCAATGACGAGCCACAGAAGAACAAGAACACATGACTTCCTTTGTCTGTTGTAACTGTCAAACCTCCATTCACTTGTATTAATATTCCCCGAGTTGTCTCAAGACTAACTGTGAACTGTGAATGTTTATTTGGTTGTTTACAGTTATTCTCGGTAAGAGGAGGAAGAGGAGGGGGAAGGGATGATTAACAACGGGCCATGAAAGACGGTGTTCAACATAAGAGTGAGACACAAAAGATATTGGATTGAACCCAGTGGAATCAGTAGGAACAGTGGAGACACTGTGGAATAGAAGAGAGAGGAGGAGAAGAT
>NW_028162453.1:7500-15000 GCF_964263955.1 Coregonus lavaretus | reverse complement strand
CATCATGCTTTGGGGCTGTTTTTCTGCAAAGGGACCAGGACGACTGATCCGTGTAAAGGAAAGAATGAATGGGGCCATGTATCGTGAGATTTTGAGTGAAAACCTCCTTCCATCAGCAAGGGCATTGAAGATGAAACGTGGTTGGGTCTTTCAGCATGACAATGATCCCAAACACACCGCCCGGGCAACGAAGGAGTGGCTTCGTAAGAAGCATTTCAAGGTCCTGGAGTGGCCTAGCCAGTCTCCAGATCTCAACCCCATAGAAAATCTTTGGAGGGAGTTGAAAGTCCGTGTTGCCCAGCGACAGCCCCAAAACATCACTGCTCTAGAGGAGATCTGCATGGAGGAATGGGCCAAAATACCAGCAACAGAGTGTGAAAACCTTGTGAAGACTTACAGAAAACGTTTGACCTGTGTCATTGCCAACAAAGGGTATATAACAAAGTATTGAGAAACTTTTGTTATTGACCAAATACTTATTTTCCATCATAATTTGCAAATAAATTCATAAAAAATCCTACAATGTGATTTTCTGGATTTTTTTTTCTCATTTTGTCTGTCATAGTTGACGTGTACCTATGATGAAAATTACAGGCCTCTCTCATATTTTTAAGTGGGAGAACTTGCACAATTGGTGGCTGACTAAATACATTTTTCCCCACTGTATATACAGCAGTATGTGGACAGCCATTGACATTAGAGCCACACCCGTTGCTGACAGAAGTATAACATCGAGCACATGCAATCTCCATAGAATGGCCTGACTGAAGATCTCAGTGACTTTCAACGTGGCACCGTCATAGATAATGTATTTTCTACGTTGTAGAATAATAGTGAAGACATCAAAACTATGAAATGACACATATGGAATCATGTAGTAACCCAAAAAGTGTTAAACAAATCAAAATATATTTTATATTTGAGATTCTAGTTCTTGAAATGTTCCGTATTGACTGACCTTCATGTCTTAAAGTAATGATGTCGTTTCTCTTTGAAGAATGACTCGGGTCTCCCGAGTGGCGCAGTGGTCTAAGGCACTGCATCACAGTGCTAACTGTGCCACTAGAGATCCTGGTTCGTATCCAGGCTCTGTCGTAGCCGGCCGTGACCGGGAGACCCATGGGGCGGCGCACAATTGGCCCAGCGTCGTCCAGGGTAGGGGAGGGAATGGCCGGCAGGGATGTAGCTCAGTTGGTAGAGCGTGGTGTTTACAACACCAGGGTTGTGGGTTTGATTCCCACGGGGGGCCAGTATATAAAAATAATGTATGCACTCACAAACTGTAAGTCGCTCTGGATAAGAGCGTCTGCTAAATGACGTAAATGTAAAATGTAAAATAATATGGACTTGGTCTTTTACCAAATAAGGCCATCTTCTGTATACCCCCCCTACCTTGTCACAACACAACTGATTGGCTCAAACGCATTAAGAAGGAAATAAATTCCACAAATTAACTTTTAAGAAGGCACACCTGTTAATTGAAATGCATTCCAGGTGACTACCTCATGAAGCTGGTTGAGAGAATGCCAAGAGTGTGCAAAGCTGTCATCAAGGCAAAGGGTGGCTATTTGAAGAATCTCAAATATAAAATATATTTTAATTTGTTTAACACTGTTTTGGTTACTACATGATTCCATATGTGTTATTTCATAGTTTTGATGTCTTCACTTTTATTCTACAATGTAGAAAATAGCAAAAATAAAGAAAAACCCTTGAATGAGTAGGTGTTCTAAAACTTTTGACCGGTAGTGTATATATTGATTATGTGTGTTTTTTTATATATATATGTGTGTGTGTATATGTGTATATGTATATATATATATGTATATATGTGTATGTATATATGTGTGTTTATGGAGAGATAATGTGTTTCTAGCTAGAGAGATAATGTGTTTCTAGATAGAGAGATAATGTGTTTCTAGATAGAGAGATAATGTGTTTCTAGATAGAGAGATAATGTGTTTCTAGATAGAGAGATAATGTGTTTCTAGATAGATAATGTGTGCCGTGTGTTTCCAGGTAGAGTACTACTTCCTGTCCCAGTACGTGTCTGTGGTTGAGACGCCGTTCCGTCACGTTCTGCACGGTTGGGGGGAACACACTCTGGCTGCTCTCACTGAACACCTTTCCCTCCTGACCTCCGACCCCAGGCGCTTCGACGAGGCCCGTTTCCGACGGCAACTAGCCCTGTTCACCTGGACGCTGCAGGGAGCCGCCAACGCTCTGAGTGGAGACGTCTGGAACATAGACAACATCTTCTAACATACACACGCATAGAGACGCACACACACTATACACACACTATACACACACACACACACACACTATACACACACACACTATAAACACACACATACATACGCATAGAGACGCACACACACTATACACACACACACACACAAACACACACACCATACACACACACACTATAAACACACACATACATACGCATAGAGACGCACACACACTATACACACACTATACACACACACACACACACACACACACCATACACACACACACTATAAACACACACACACACACACACACACACACACACACACACACACACACACACACACCATACACACACACACTATAAACACACACACACACACACACTATAAACACACACACACACACACACTATAAACACACACATACATACTATCTCACCTCTCTGTCCTGTCAGTGTTTCTGGTGCAGACAGACAGACACCTCTCTTCTCTGTGTCTAATTCTGTTGTAATCTGAGGATGAGTCTCAAATGGCGCGCTGTTCACTATGCAGTGCACCAGTCTAGTGTACCATATAGGTCTCTAGTCCAGTCTAGTGTACTATATAGGTCTCTAGTCCAGTCTAGTGTACTATATAGGTCTCTAGTCGAGTCTAGTGTACTATATAGGTCTCTAGTCCAGTCTAGTGTACTATATAGGTCTCTAGTCCAGTCTAGTGTACTATATAGGTCTCTAGTCCAGTCTAGTGTACTATATAGGTCTCTAGTCCAGTCTAGTGTACTATATAGGTCTCTAGTCCAGTCTAGTGTACTATATAGGTCTCTAGTCCAGTCTAGTGTACTATATAGGTCTCTAGTCCAGTCTAGTGTACCATATAGGTCTCTAGTCCAGTCTAGTGTACCATATAGGTCTCTAGTCCAGTCTAGTGTACTATATAGGTCTCTAGTCCAGTCTAGTGTACTATATAGGTCTCTAGTCCAGTCTAGTGTACTATATAGGTCTCTAGTCCAGTCTAGTGTACTATATAGGTCTCTAGTCCAGTCTAGTGTACTATATAGGTCTCTAGTCCAGTCTAGTGTACTATATAGGTCTCTAGTCCAGTCTAGTGTACTATATAGGTCTCTAGTCCAGTCTAGTGTACTATATAGGTCTCTAGTCCAGTCTAGTGTACTATATAGGTCTCTAGTCCAGTCTAGTGTACTATATAGGTCTCTAGTCCAGTCTAGTGTACTATATAGGTCTCTAGTCCAGTCTAGTGTACTATATAGGTCTCTAGTCCAGTCTAGTGTACTATATAGGTCTCTAGTCCAGTCTAGTGTACTATATAGGTCTCTAGTCCAGTCTAGTGTACTATATAGGTCTCTAGTCCAGTCTAGTGTACTATATAGGTCTCTAGTCCAGTCTAGTGTACTATATAGGTCTCTAGTCCAGTCTAGTGTACTATATAGGTCTCTAGTCCAGTCTAGTGTACTATATAGGTCTCTAGTCCAGTCTAGTGTACTATATAGGTCTCTAGTCCAGTCTAGTGTACCATATAGGTCTCTAGTCCAGTCTAGTGTACTATATAGGTCTCTAGTCCAGTCTAGTGTACTATATAGGTCTCTAGTCCAGTCTAGTGTACTATATAGGTCTCTAGTCCAGTCTAGTGTACCATATAGGTCTCTAGTCCAGTCTAGTGTACCATATAGGTCTCTAGTCCAGTCTAGTGTACTATATAGGTCTCTAGTCCAGTCTAGTGTACTATATAGGTCTCTAGTCCAGTCTAGTGTACCATATAGGTCTCTAGTCCAGTCTAGTGTACTATATAGGTCTCTAGTCCAGTCTAGTGTACTATATAGGTCTCTAGTCCAGTCTAGTGTACTATATAGGTCTCTAGTCCAGTCTAGTGTACTATATAGGTCTCTAGTCCAGTCTAGTGTACTATATAGGTCTCTAGTCCAGTCTAGTGTACTATATAGGTCTCTAGTCCAGTCTAGTGTACTATATAGGTCTCTAGTCCAGTCTAGTGTACTATATAGGTCTCTAGTCCAGTCTAGTGTACTATATAGGTCTCTAGTCCAGTCTAGTGTACTATATAGGTCTCTAGTCCAGTCTAGTGTACTATATAGGTCTCTAGTCCAGTCTAGTGTACTATATAGGTCTCTAGTCCAGTCTAGTGTACTATATAGGTCTCTAGTCCAGTCTAGTGTACTATATAGGTCTCTAGTCCAGTCTAGTGTACTATATAGGTCTCTAGTCCAGTCTAGTGTACTATATAGGTCTCTAGTCCAGTCTAGTGTACTATATAGGTCTCTAGTCCAGTCTAGTGTACTATATAGGTCTCTAGTCCAGTCTAGTGTACTATATAGGTCTCTAGTCCAGTCTAGTGTACTATATAGGTCTCTAGTCCAGTCTAGTGTACTATATAGGTCTCTAGTCCAGTCTAGTGTACTATATAGGTCTCTAGTCCAGTCTAGTGTACTATATAGGTCTCTAGTCCAGTCTAGTGTACTATATAGGTCTCTAGTCCAGTCTAGTGTACTATATAGGTCTCTAGTCCAGTCTAGTGTACTATATAGGTCTCTAGTCCAGTCTAGTGTACTATATAGGTCTCTAGTCCAGTCTAGTGTACTATATAGGTCTCTAGTCCAGTCTAGTGTACTATATAGGTCTCTAGTCCAGTCTAGTGTACTATATAGGTCTCTAGTCCAGTCTAGTGTACTATATAGGTCTCTAGTCCAGTCTAGTGTACCATATAGGTCTCTAGTCCAGTCTAGTGTACTATATAGGTCTCTAGTCCAGTCTAGTGTACCATATAGGTCTCTAGTCCAGTCTAGTGTACTATATAGGTCTCTAGTCCAGTCTAGTGTACTATATAGGTCTCTAGTCCAGTCTAGTGTACTATATAGGTCTCTAGTCCAGTCTAGTGTACTATATAGGTCTCTAGTCCAGTCTAGTGTACTATATAGGTCTCTAGTCCAGTCTAGTGTACTATATAGGTCTCTAGTCCAGTCTAGTGTACTATATAGTGTACAGGGTGTTATTTGGGATGGCTCCTGAGTGTTAATCTGTGTGATTATTTAATATTTCCTCTCCATGACGACCTGGTTGCTCCTCCACGGCTGAGCCCCAACAGCACCCTATTCCCTATATAGTACACTATGTGGATCCTATAGGATCCTGTTACCTCTATAGACACTGACCTAGGATCAGTTTGGTGCTCTCTCTGCCTGGTGGTCAGGGTTAGAGTGGTGCAGGGTGATCTGGTCCTAGATCAGCCATATGGGTTAGTTACGACCTCCAGGTTTCTGATGTAACACTGATTATCGGGGGCAGTGACTCCCATAATTATGACAGGTATACTGTCCTCCAATCAAACAGCAGTATCTGCTATCAATCAACCCTCATGTCACAAACGGGGGAGTGGGGCTTAAATGTTAAAGGTGAGAGGTCAAGCCAGGCGACCTGATTGGACAATGGAGCCTAGGTATTATTTTGCTGACCCCAACCCCTTCTCTGAGAATGACCTTTGAACCCTGACCTCCTTGTGCGTGACATCACGGGTCACTGCCTAGCCAGTGTTGTTGAGGACTGTGTAGTGTTCTGCTACTTTGTCCCAATAAAGTTTTTTCTTCTTGTATCATGACCACCCTGTGTCTGTGTCTGGCCGAACCTCAAACGTCTGCCCTCATGTCCTCTCCTCCCCTCCTTCACTAACTCCTTACTCGTAAAAATAGATCATAAAACCACTTGGGCAGATTGAAAACATTTTATTGAAGAACAATAACAATTATATTATACATATATGTGACGTCACACAACAATAGAACAACATCTGCCAACAGTCAAACATCAATGTCAGCTGTTTACTGAAACAGTCGGTACTATTAGAAACATCAATGTCGGCTGTTTACTGAAACAGTCGGTACTATTAAAAACATCAATGTGAGCTGTTTACTGAAACAGTCGGTACTATTAAAAACATAAATGTCGGCTGTTTACTGAAACAGTCGGTACTATTAAAAACATAAATGTCGGCTGTTTACTGAAACGGTCGGTACTATTAGAAACATCAACCACAGGTCCTCTGGCCTTCCTGAGAGACTGCAGATCAAGTCACTGGATAGATTAGTCATGTCTGTCTGTCTGGCGATGTGGTCTGACGTCTCTGGGCTCCATTAGTCATCCTGGGATCAGTGTTGTTGGTCTGAGGGATCGTCTCGTCTCCCCTGGCAGGGCTGGATCTGCGAGTTCAGAACCAAGCAATCAATATCCTACGACACGGATCCTACGAAATGTTGTGTTCTATAGAATACTCAATGTCATGTAAGTTAGGGTTAGGGGTTAGGGGTTAGGGTTAGGGGTTAGGGTTAGTTAGTTCTAGGTACTATATTTCTGTCTTACCTGGCTATGGTGTTGCTTTCTCTCTCTCATCCACTAGAGTAGGCTGCTCTCCTCCCTCCCCCTCTCCCCCAGTCTTTCCTCCTGTCTCCTCTCCCCTCATTCCTTGTCCTCCTTCCTCTTCCCCTCCTGTCTCCTCTCCCCTCATTCCTTGTCCTCCTTCCTCTTCCCCTCCTGTCTCCTCTCCCTCCGTTCCTTGTCCTCCTTCCCCTCCTGTTTCCTCCCCATCCTCTCTAGCCTCTGATCGATTCCCTCCTTCATTTCCCTCTCCTTCTTCCTCTCCTCTTTCCTTCTCGCCTTCTTCACCCCCCCCCCCCCTCTTCATCACTGTCACTCTCACTCTCCTCCTCACTCTCTTCACTGTCCTCTACCCCCTCTTCCTCCCCCTCTCCCTCTTCTCCTTCCTATCCTTCCTCCTCCTCTTCATCACTTGAATCACTGGAGTCGCTCTGTTGCTGAGAGAACGATGTAAAGAGTCGGTTAATCGTGTGTGTGTGTGCGTGCGCGCCACTGACCCCCTCTCCTTCATCGCTGTCAGATCTTGTGGACCTGAGAGATAAAACACAGCCGGTTAGTGGAGAGGAGAGAGATGGAGGGAGAGAAAGGAAGAAGGAGAGAGATGGAGGGAGAGAAAGGAAGAAGGAGAGAGATGGAGGGAGAGAAAGGAAGAAGGAGAGAGATGGAGGGAGAGAAAGGAAGAAGGAGAGAGATGGAGGGAGAGAAAGGAACAAGGAGAGAGATGGAGGGAGAGAAAGGAAGAAGGAGAGAGATGGAGGGAGAGGAAGGAAGAAGGAGAGAGATGGAGAGAGAGGAAGGAAGAAGGAGAGAGATGGAGGGAGAGAAAGGAAGAAGGAAAGAGATGGAGGGAGAGGAAGGAAGAAGGA
>NW_028162453.1:0-2500 GCF_964263955.1 Coregonus lavaretus | reverse complement strand
AGTTGCTAGAATCGCTTGAATCGCTGGAGTCACTAGAATCGCTAGAATCGCTAGAATCGCTGGAGTCGCTGGAGTCACTAGAATCGCTAGAATCGCTGGAGTCACTAGAATCGCTGGAGTCGCTGGAGTCACTAGAATCGCTGGAGTCACTAGAATCGCTAGAATCGCTGGAGTGACTAGAATCACTGGAGTCGCTGGTGTCACTGGAGTCACTGGAGTCGCTAGAATCACTTGATTTACTAGAGTCACTTGAATCGCTAGAGTCACTTGACTTGGAGGAATCGGTGTGATCACTAGAGTTGTCAATAGAATTGCTTGATTTGGAGGAGTCGTTTGATGTGGAGGAGTCATTGTGTTCTGTTGGGTCCTTCCCGGTCTGTGATTTGCTGACGGGCGAGTCCCTCTGCACCCCATAATCACCAAATTCCTCCCCTAGCAACCGGTCCTCACTGTAACCAGGAAGAATATTATAGGATATTGTCAGCTCCTCCTCTCTGATGTCATCATCTGTAATGTCATCGCTTGTGATGTCATCAACCTTGAGACTCCGACCCCTCCTCACGTTAGCAGGTCTGGGGGAGGGGCCACTGTCCTGTGCTCTGGTTGGTTGTGGGAATGTGGTAGGCGTGACTCCCAGCAACTCCTCTAAGGTGAGGCCCCACCCCTCTCTGCTGTCCTGGCCAGTCCAGGCTGAGCTGCCGTCTGGGTCCTCGTCTATCCCCCAGGGGCTGACTCCAGACAGGGGGGAGGCTTGCCACTGCAAGACATACAGACAACACGTTATGGTAATGAATTGAATACTCTCTCTTTCTTTACCTCTCAGAGCTCTATTAACCGTGTTGTTGGTGGTAGTGTTGTCATCTCCACTCCCTTCAGAAACTGACATCAACTCCTCTATCTGGACATTCAGGAGGAGAGATCTTCATCACCATAAACATCATCATCATCATCTTCATCATCACCAACCTCATTCTCGCCATTTTCATCACCACTATCATCACCACCATCATCATCATCATCACCACCACCACCATCATCATCATCATCATCATCATCACCACCACCATCATCATCATCATCATCATCACCACCATCACCACCTTCATCATCATCATCATCATCATCATCATCACCACCATCACCACCTTCATCATCATCATCATCATCATCATCATCATCACCACCTTCATCATCATCATCATCATCATCATCATCACCACCA
Organism: Coregonus lavaretus; assembly: GCF_964263955.1. Taxonomy (NCBI): domain Eukaryota; kingdom Metazoa; phylum Chordata; class Actinopteri; order Salmoniformes; family Salmonidae; genus Coregonus; species Coregonus lavaretus. The sequence continues at coordinate 1,278 of NW_028162453.1, read as the reverse complement.
CCATCACCACCTTCATCATCATCATCATCACCACCACCACCATCACCACCTTCATCATCATCATCACCACCACCATCACCACCTTCATCACCACCATCACCACCTTCATCATCATCATCACCACCACCATCACCACCTTCATCACCGCCTTCATCATCATCATCATCACCACCACCTTCATCACCATCACCATCACCACCTTCATCACCACCACCATCACCACCTTCATCATCATCACCACCACCACCATCATCATCATCATCACCATCATCATCACTGCCATCACCACCTTCATCATCAGGCTACTAACCGGCAGGCTGTTGACAGATGCAGTCCAGATCAGCAGAAGCAGTTTGATCTTCATCGTTGTCGCCTGTCAGGTGTTTTGTCCTGTAATATCCTGTAACATTTTCATCAGTTGAAATTTAGTCATACCTGGATGATACAAGGTCCCTCGAAATGAACAAAGGAGAAGAGGAGTGGAGAAGAGAGAGGAAACTAGAGGAGGAGAAGAGAGGTAACTAGAGGAGGAGAAGAGAGGTAACTAGAGGAGGAGAAGAGAGGTAACTAGAGGAGGAGAAGAGAGGTAACTAGAGGAGGAGAAGAGAGGTAACTACATTTACATTTTACATTTTAGTCATTTCAGCAGACGCTCTTATCCAGAGCGACTTACATATTATTATTATTTTATACTGGCCCCCTGTGGGAATCGAACCCACAACCCTGGCGTTGCAAACACCATGCTCTATCAACTGAGCTACATCCCTGCCGGCCATTCCCTCCCCTACCCTGGACGACGCTGGGCCAATTGTGCGCCGCCCATGAGTCTCCCGGTCGCGGCCGGCTGCGACAGAGCCTGGATTCGAACCAGGATCTAGTGGCACAGTTTTGCACTACGATGCAGTGCCTTAGACCACTGCGCCACTCAGGAGCTAGAGGAGGAGAAGAGAGGTAACTAGAGGAGGAGAAGAGAGAAGTAACTAGAGGAGGAGAAGAGAGGTAACTAGAGGAGGAGAAGAGAGGTAACTAGAGGAGGAGAAGAGAGGTAACTAGAGGAGAAGAAGAGAGGTAACTAGAGGAGGAGAAGAGAGGTAACTAGAGGAGGAGAAGAGAGGTAACTAGAGGAGGAGAAGAGAGAGGTAACTAGAGGAGGAGAAGAGAGGTAACTAGAGGAGAAGAAGAGAGGTAACTAGAGGAGGAGAAGAGAGGTAACTAGAGGAGAAGAAGAGAGGTAACTAGAGGAGGAGAAGAGAGGTAACTAGAGGAGAAGAAGAGAAG
>NW_028162454.1:37500-53681 GCF_964263955.1 Coregonus lavaretus | reverse complement strand
GATGCTGTTGTCAGGGAATCATTCTGAGGTGATCTCATTCTTCATTCTGCCTTCTTCCCATGTTCCTCTGGTCCTTGGATACCCCTGGCTGAAAGAACACAATCCCACGTTCGACTGGGTGACTGGCAAGGTAACTAGTTGGAGCCTTGAGTGTTATGCTAACTGCCTCAAGACTGCCTGTTCCCATTCTGTTCCCAGTCAGGTGATTGAGGCTAGACCCCCAGATTTGTCCCTGGTTCCCGAGACATATCATGATTTGGGGGAAGTGTTCAGTAAGCAGAGGGCTCTGTCACTCCCTCCCCACCGACCATATGACTGTGCCATAAACCTGTTCCCTGGAGCTGTCTATCCCAAGGGACGGTTATACAGCATTTCCCGACCTGAACGTGAGGCTTTGGAGACCTACATCAAGGAGTCCCTAGCGGCTGGTCTCATTCGTCCCTCATCATCACCCCTGGGGGCAGGATTCTTCTTTGTGGGTAAGAAGGATGGCTCTCTTCGACCGTGTATTGATTATCGGGGGTTGAATGATATCACGGTCAAGAACAAGTATCCCCTGCCCTTGATGAGCTCTGCCTTCGACTCCTTACAGGGTGCTACTGTGTTCACGAAGCTAGACCTACGCAATGCGTATCACCTGGTCCGGATCAGAGAGGGGGACGAGTGGTTGACGGGTTTCAATACACCGATGGGTCACTTCGAGTATCAGGTGATGCCGTTTGGACTGACCAATGCTCCAGCAGTGTTCCAGAGTATGGTGAATGACGTCCTGAGAGATATGATCGGTCTCTTTGTGTTTGTTTACCTGGATGACATTCTTATCTTCTCGAAGGAACCTTCCAGCCACGTCCAGCATGTCAGGCAGGTTCTGCAGCGATTGTTGGAGAATCGCCTGTTCGTGAAGGCCGAGAAGTGCGAATTTCACGCCCACACTACGTGAAATTCTTCCTCGGGTACATCATCTCCAGGGGAGAGATCAGGATGGACCAGGAGAAGGTTAGGGCGGTTCTGGAATGGGCCCAGCCCGGTACGAGATTGCAGCTCCAGAGGTTTCTGGGGTTTGCGAATTTCTATCGCAGATTCATCCGGGATTACAGCCGTGTGGCCGCTCCTTTAACTGCCCTGACTTCCAGTACCAGGACCTTCAGTTGGAACCCTGAGGCGGACCGAGCGTTCCTGGATTTGAAGAGGCGATTCACCAACGCACCGATTCTCTCTCAACGTGACACGGCCCGTCAGTTCGTCGTGGAAGTGGATGCGTCTGATGTGGGGGTTGGCGCCATCCTGTCCCAGCGATGCTCCACTGACGGGAAACTACATCCCTGCGCCTACTACTCTCGTCGTCTTTCGTCTGCGGAGAGGAACTACGATGTGGGTAACCGGGAGCTTCTCGCGGTGAAGCTTGCCTTGGAGGAGTGGCGCCACTGGTTGGAGGGGGCGGAGCAACCGTTTATTGTCTGGACCGACCACAAGAATCTTGCTTACGTGCAATCGGCTAGACGTCTCAACTCCCGTCAGGCCAGGTGGGCTTTGTTTTTCGGACGCTTTAATTTTTCCCTGACGTTCCGACCTGGGTCTAAAAACGGCAAGGCGGACACCTTGTCCCGGATGTTCTCCAAGACGGAGGAGAGTGGGGCCAAGACCGAGACGATTCTTCCCCGGAACTGTGTCGTGGGAGCAGTTATGTGGAGGATTGAGGAGGAGGTTATGGCGGCCCTTCGGACGCAGCCCGGTCCCGGTAACGGTCCACCCGGTCGTTTGTTTGTGCCTGAGTCGGTTCGTTCTGCTGTCCTCCAATGGTCCCACGCCAGCAAGATGGCTTGTCACCCTGGCGTGGCCCGGACGATGCCGTTACTTCGCAGACGATTTTGGTGGCCGGCCATGGGAGAAGATACTCGGAGGTTTGTTGCTGCCTGTCCAGTGTGTGCGCAGAATAAGAATGCCAACCGGCCCAGCTCTGGACTACTTCACCCCCTCCCTATTCCCCGGCGACCATGGTCGCATCTGGCCCTGGACTTTGTCACTGGGTTGCCCTCTTCTGAGGGGAACACGGTCATTCTGACTATCGTGGACAGATTCAGCAAGTTCGCCCACTTTGTGCCCATTTCCAAGCTTCCCTCGGCCTCTGAGACGTCCGAGATCCTGGTTAGGGAGGTTTTCAGGGTCCACGGGTTGCCCAGTGACATAGTTTCCGACCGTGGCCCTCAGTTTACCTCTGCTGTCTGGAAGTCTTTCTGTTTGGCCATTGGAGCTACAGTCAGTCTCACATCTGGTTTTCACCCCCAATCTAATGGTCAGGCGGAGAGAGCCAACCAGAAGATGGAATCCACGCTACGCTGCCTTGTCTCCTCCAACCCCACCTCCTGGGTCTCTCAGTTGCCTTGGGTTGAGTATGCCCACAATACTCTCCCTACATCTGCCACTGGGATGTCTCCCTTCCAGTGCCTGTATGGCTACCAACCTCCCTTGTTTCCTTCTCAGGAGAAGGATCTCTCAGTGCCCTCTGTTCAGGCCCACATTCGTCGTTGCCACCGGACCTGGCATCGGGCCAGAAAGGCCCTCCTTAGAGTTTCTGACCGGTATCAGCTCCAGGCGAATCGTCACCGGATTCCCGCCCCCACCTATACCATCGGAGATAGGGTCTGGTTGGCCACACGGGATCTTCCTCTGCGGACTGAGTCTAAGAAACTGTCACCGAAGTTCATTGGTCCGTTTGTGGTGGAGAAGGTGATCAATCCTGTGGCGGTTCGACTCAAGTTACCTAGAACGCTCAGAGTCCATCCCACCTTTCATGTCTCCTGCCTCAAGCCTGTTCTCCTCAGTCCTCTGTTACCCCCTCCGCCTCCTCCTCCTCCCCCTCGGATGATCGGAGGTGGTCCTGCCTACATGGTGCGCCGCATTATGGATTCCAGACGGCGGGGCCGGGGTCTCCAGTATCTCGTGGACTGGGAGGGGTATGGTCCTGAAGAGAGGAGTTGGATTCCTCGGCGCCAGATCCTGGATGCTGACCTCCTTCGTGACTTCTACCGCCTCCATCCTGGCGCTCCGGGTAGTCCGCCCGGTGGCGTTCGTCGGAGGGGGGGTACTGTCATGAACCCTGCATCCTGAGTCGGTTCCTGCCTGTGTTGCCATTTTTCTGCTCGGAATCTCCAGTTTCCTGAGGGTTCGTGAACGCTCCCGGCCTGGTTGCCGGGCGACGTTGCTAGGCGGGAGATCTCCCGATTAACCGCACCTGCATCTCATCAGCGGTCTGCACACCTGGTCCTGATCATCACCCTTCTTAAGCCCTGACCTGACATCCATTCCTTGCCGGATCGTTAGCCATGAACAGTATGTTTGTCAGTGTATCAGCCTTGGAGTTTCTAGCGTTAGTTTTGTTGTTTTGCACCTTGTTGGCTTGCCGTGTACTTACCTCCGTTTTGTTTCTATCTGCAGTCCATCTCCCGGAACCTTCACCCAACCCCTGCCTGGTTGTCGGCGGCTGCCGAGCCATTCTTGGATCTACCACTGCACCTCCACCAACTCATCTCCGCCGTCCGCTCTGTCCCCTGGATTATTCTACATCGTTTTTTTGAATCTGTTAAATAAATACTCACCTTCGTTTCAACTCACCTTGTCCTGGTCTGCTTCTGGGTTCTGGCTTAGTAAACCGTGACAGAACGATCCGGCCAGAAATGAACCCAGCGGACCTGGACTCTGTTCGCCATGCCATTACCCATCAGGAGAAGATGTTGGGACAACATAGCACGGCGCTACAGGAGATAGCTTTGTCCGTTCTGAACTTTTCTACCAGTCTGACGAAGATCCAGGCTCAGCTCAGTTTGCCGGTGGAGAATCCACGACCGGTTTCACCCATCTCGCCTGCCGCTTCTGGAGCTGTGCCCTTCCGTGAGCCCAAGGTTCCGACGCCTGATAAATATGAGGGGGAGTTGGGAAGATGCCGTTCTTTCCTTATGCAGTGTGGATTAGTGTTCGATCTACAGCCCCACTCTTATGCCACAGACAAGGCTAGGATAGCCTTTGTCATTGAGTTGCTGCGTGGTCGAGCTCTGGAGTGGGCTTCAGCCGTTTGGGAACAACAGGACACCTGCATGGCCTCATACCAGGAGTTCACGGCCAAGATGAGGAAGCTATTTGACCATCCCGTCCGAGGTATGGACGCAGCTAGGCGCCTAATTTTCGCTTCGCCAAGGAACTCGCAGCATTGCCGACTTCGTGATCGAGTTCAGGACTTTGGCTGTGGAGAGTGGGTGGAATGAGGAGTCTCTGCAAGCGGCCTTTTACCAGGGGCTGTCAGAGCAGCTCAAGGATGAGTTGATCTCCTATCCGGAGCCTAGTGACCTGTACAGCTTGGTAGCCTTGTCTATTCGGGTGGATAACCGAGTTCGAGAGAGAAGGAGGGAGAAGCAATGGGGCCCGTCCACTTGTTCCCGGCGGTCGTCAAACTGCTCGGCTCGCTAAGGTTGGGAGGACTTTTAGCGAGCCAGTTTCAACCTCTCAATACCTCTGTCAGACCCGTTTCCCGGCTACCCTCATGAACAGAAATCAGAGTCTAGCGATTAACGCTTTCGTCGATTCAGGTGCCGATGGAAGCTTTATTGATGCCGAAGTGGTGGAACAGCTGGGGCTTTCCAAGGAGCGATTACCGGAAGCCATTGAAGCTACCACTCTGAACGGCAGTAGTCTGGCACGTATCACTATGAGGACTGAACCGGTTAAGATGCTGTTGTCAGGGAATCATTCTGAGGTGATCTCATTCTTCATTCTGCCTTCTTCCCATGTTCCTCTGGTCCTTGGATACCCCTGGCTGAAAGAACACAATCCCACGTTCGACTGGGTGACTGGCAAGGTAACTAGTTGGAGCCTTGAGTGTTATGCTAACTGCCTCAAGACTGCCTGTTCCCATTCTGTTCCCAGTCAGGTGATTGAGGCTAGACCCCCAGATTTGTCCCTGGTTCCCGAGACATATCATGATTTGGGGGAAGTGTTCAGTAAGCAGAGGGCTCTGTCACTCCCTCCCCACCGACCATATGACTGTGCCATAAACCTGTTCCCTGGAGCTGTCTATCCCAAGGGACGGTTATACAGCATTTCCCGACCTGAACGTGAGGCTTTGGAGACCTACATCAAGGAGTCCCTAGCGGCTGGTCTCATTCGTCCCTCATCATCACCCCTGGGGGCAGGATTCTTCTTTGTGGGTAAGAAGGATGGCTCTCTTCGACCGTGTATTGATTATCGGGGGTTGAATGATATCACGGTCAAGAACAAGTATCCCCTGCCCTTGATGAGCTCTGCCTTCGACTCCTTACAGGGTGCTACTGTGTTCACGAAGCTAGACCTACGCAATGCGTATCACCTGGTCCGGATCAGAGAGGGGGACGAGTGGTTGACGGGTTTCAATACACCGATGGGTCACTTCGAGTATCAGGTGATGCCGTTTGGACTGACCAATGCTCCAGCAGTGTTCCAGAGTATGGTGAATGACGTCCTGAGAGATATGATCGGTCTCTTTGTGTTTGTTTACCTGGATGACATTCTTATCTTCTCGAAGGAACCTTCCAGCCACGTCCAGCATGTCAGGCAGGTTCTGCAGCGATTGTTGGAGAATCGCCTGTTCGTGAAGGCCGAGAAGTGCGAATTTCACGCCCACACTACGTGAAATTCTTCCTCGGGTACATCATCTCCAGGGGAGAGATCAGGATGGACCAGGAGAAGGTTAGGGCGGTTCTGGAATGGGCCCAGCCCGGTACGAGATTGCAGCTCCAGAGGTTTCTGGGGTTTGCGAATTTCTATCGCAGATTCATCCGGGATTACAGCCGTGTGGCCGCTCCTTTAACTGCCCTGACTTCCAGTACCAGGACCTTCAGTTGGAACCCTGAGGCGGACCGAGCGTTCCTGGATTTGAAGAGGCGATTCACCAACGCACCGATTCTCTCTCAACGTGACACGGCCCGTCAGTTCGTCGTGGAAGTGGATGCGTCTGATGTGGGGGTTGGCGCCATCCTGTCCCAGCGATGCTCCACTGACGGGAAACTACATCCCTGCGCCTACTACTCTCGTCGTCTTTCGTCTGCGGAGAGGAACTACGATGTGGGTAACCGGGAGCTTCTCGCGGTGAAGCTTGCCTTGGAGGAGTGGCGCCACTGGTTGGAGGGGGCGGAGCAACCGTTTATTGTCTGGACCGACCACAAGAATCTTGCTTACGTGCAATCGGCTAGACGTCTCAACTCCCGTCAGGCCAGGTGGGCTTTGTTTTTCGGACGCTTTAATTTTTCCCTGACGTTCCGACCTGGGTCTAAAAACGGCAAGGCGGACACCTTGTCCCGGATGTTCTCCAAGACGGAGGAGAGTGGGGCCAAGACCGAGACGATTCTTCCCCGGAACTGTGTCGTGGGAGCAGTTATGTGGAGGATTGAGGAGGAGGTTATGGCGGCCCTTCGGACGCAGCCCGGTCCCGGTAACGGTCCACCCGGTCGTTTGTTTGTGCCTGAGTCGGTTCGTTCTGCTGTCCTCCAATGGTCCCACGCCAGCAAGATGGCTTGTCACCCTGGCGTGGCCCGGACGATGCCGTTACTTCGCAGACGATTTTGGTGGCCGGCCATGGGAGAAGATACTCGGAGGTTTGTTGCTGCCTGTCCAGTGTGTGCGCAGAATAAGAATGCCAACCGGCCCAGCTCTGGACTACTTCACCCCCTCCCTATTCCCCGGCGACCATGGTCGCATCTGGCCCTGGACTTTGTCACTGGGTTGCCCTCTTCTGAGGGGAACACGGTCATTCTGACTATCGTGGACAGATTCAGCAAGTTCGCCCACTTTGTGCCCATTTCCAAGCTTCCCTCGGCCTCTGAGACGTCCGAGATCCTGGTTAGGGAGGTTTTCAGGGTCCACGGGTTGCCCAGTGACATAGTTTCCGACCGTGGCCCTCAGTTTACCTCTGCTGTCTGGAAGTCTTTCTGTTTGGCCATTGGAGCTACAGTCAGTCTCACATCTGGTTTTCACCCCCAATCTAATGGTCAGGCGGAGAGAGCCAACCAGAAGATGGAATCCACGCTACGCTGCCTTGTCTCCTCCAACCCCACCTCCTGGGTCTCTCAGTTGCCTTGGGTTGAGTATGCCCACAATACTCTCCCTACATCTGCCACTGGGATGTCTCCCTTCCAGTGCCTGTATGGCTACCAACCTCCCTTGTTTCCTTCTCAGGAGAAGGATCTCTCAGTGCCCTCTGTTCAGGCCCACATTCGTCGTTGCCACCGGACCTGGCATCGGGCCAGAAAGGCCCTCCTTAGAGTTTCTGACCGGTATCAGCTCCAGGCGAATCGTCACCGGATTCCCGCCCCCACCTATACCATCGGAGATAGGGTCTGGTTGGCCACACGGGATCTTCCTCTGCGGACTGAGTCTAAGAAACTGTCACCGAAGTTCATTGGTCCGTTTGTGGTGGAGAAGGTGATCAATCCTGTGGCGGTTCGACTCAAGTTACCTAGAACGCTCAGAGTCCATCCCACCTTTCATGTCTCCTGCCTCAAGCCTGTTCTCCTCAGTCCTCTGTTACCCCCTCCGCCTCCTCCTCCTCCCCCTCGGATGATCGGAGGTGGTCCTGCCTACATGGTGCGCCGCATTATGGATTCCAGACGGCGGGGCCGGGGTCTCCAGTATCTCGTGGACTGGGAGGGGTATGGTCCTGAAGAGAGGAGTTGGATTCCTCGGCGCCAGATCCTGGATGCTGACCTCCTTCGTGACTTCTACCGCCTCCATCCTGGCGCTCCGGGTAGTCCGCCCGGTGGCGTTCGTCGGAGGGGGGGTACTGTCATGAACCCTGCATCCTGAGTCGGTTCCTGCCTGTGTTGCCATTTTTCTGCTCGGAATCTCCAGTTTCCTGAGGGTTCGTGAACGCTCCCGGCCTGGTTGCCGGGCGACGTTGCTAGGCGGGAGATCTCCCGATTAACCGCACCTGCATCTCATCAGCGGTCTGCACACCTGGTCCTGATCATCACCCTTCTTAAGCCCTGACCTGACATCCATTCCTTGCCGGATCGTTAGCCATGAACAGTATGTTTGTCAGTGTATCAGCCTTGGAGTTTCTAGCGTTAGTTTTGTTGTTTTGCACCTTGTTGGCTTGCCGTGTACTTACCTCCGTTTTGTTTCTATCTGCAGTCCATCTCCCGGAACCTTCACCCAACCCCTGCCTGGTTGTCGGCGGCTGCCGAGCCATTCTTGGATCTACCACTGCACCTCCACCAACTCATCTCCGCCGTCCGCTCTGTCCCCTGGATTATTCTACATAGTTTTTTTGAATCTGTTAAATAAATACTCACCTTCGTTTCAACTCACCTTGTCCTGGTCTGCTTCTGGGTTCTGGCTTAGTAAACCGTGACACAGGCCTAATCGCCCAACATCAGTCCCCGACCTCACTAATGCTCTTGTGGCTAAATGAAAGCAAGTCCCCGCAGCAGTGTTCCAACATCTAGTGGAAAGCCTTCCCAGAAGAGTGGAGGCTGTTATAGCAGCAAAGGGGGGACCAACTCCATATTAATGCCCATGATCATGGAATGAGATGTTCGATGAGCAGGTGTCCACATAGTTTTGGTAATGTAGTGTATCTACTAACCCTAAGCCTGGCTCTAACTCGAACTTTAACCCTTATCCTAACCCTAAACTTAACCCTTACCCTAACCATAGCCATAACCCTAACCTTAACCCTTACTCTAAACCTAACTCTAACCGTAACCTTAGCAAGCAGTTGCTTATCAACAGATAGTTTGTTGATAGTATGACCATCTGTAGAGCATGTACAGATGGACAATCCGGACTACCCCAATAAAGTGTGTATAGATTGGGAAACACAAACTGCCTAACAGACTTCTAGAATCAACAAAAACATCTATAATATGGTAATTTAGCAGACACTTGAATCCACTTTCATGACTTAGAGTTTACAGTTAACACATAATGTATATTCAGTAGTGTATATGTGGTGCTCTGTGGGAATCAAACCCCCAACTCTGAGTCATCAAAACTCCATGGTGACATCCCAAATGGCCTACCATTTCCATATTTAGTGCACTACTTTTTACCTGAACCCCATGAGTCCTGATCAAAAGCTGTTAACATAGGGAATAGGGTGTCATTTGGGGCATACACAGAGAGACGAGCCAGCAGAGAAAATATTAATGTTCATAATCTTCTGGCTATAGACAGATGGGAGAAACCCTTTAGGAAAACGTCGGTTTATGGGCATTTCACACGGTAAAATTCATTTTTATAGCAACAATGTGAGTTATTCTGGGACTTTTATATTGCTTTACATTTACAGTAACTTGGATATTTACTGTGAGAAGACAATAGGATATCTGTATGTTTTATTTCTTTATGACAGTAAATGTATATCTTTATAATTCTATAATACAATATAATACAATTCTGCAATTACAGTAGTGTTTCAAATAATCAACTAATTATCGAGCTTTGATAATTTGAATCAGAACGTGCAACCCTTGGGGTCCCGAGGACCGAGTTTGGGAAACACTGAATTATAGTTTCTTAGAAATCTGTGATTTCATCTCACCCTCTCCCTCTCTTCATTTCTCCCTATCTCTCTATTTCCCTCTCTCTCTCGTTCTCTCTCTCGTTCTCTCTCTCTCTCTCTCTCGTTCTCTCTCTCTCTCTCTCTTTCTCTCTCTTTCTCTCTCGTTCTCTCTCTCTCTCTCTCTCTCTCTCTCTCTCTCTCTCTCTCTCTCTCTCTCTCTCTCTCTCTCTCTCTCTCTCTCTCTCTCTCTCTCTCTCTCTCCCTCTCTCTCTCTCTCTCTCTCTCTCTCTCTCTCTCTCTCTCTCTCTCTCTCTCTCTTCTCTCTCTCTCTCTCGTTCTCTCGTTCTCTCTCTCTCTCTCTCGTTCTCTCTCTCTCTCTCTCTCGTTCTCTCTCTTCTCTCTCTCTCTCTCTCTCTCTCTCTCTCGCGTTCTCTCTCTCGTGTTCTCTCTCTCTCTCTCTCTCTCTCTCTCTCTCTCTCTCTCTCTCTCTCTCTCTCTCTCTCTCTCTCTCTCTCTCTCTCTCTCTCTCTCTCTCTCTCTCTCTCTCATTCTCTTCCTCTTGGCTGGTACACTGCACTGTAAGAGGGACATTTGCTTTGGATGGAGCTCATCCTTTCGTCATGATGGGAGATGAGTGGCAGATGTGTGTATGTGTGAGTTGTGGATAAAACTGTAGATACACACACACACACACACACACACACACACACACACACACTTTTCTATTTTTAACAATGACCTGCCACTGGCATTAAACAAAGCATGTGTCCATGTATGCTGATGATTCAACCATATAAGCATCAGCAACAACTGCTAATGAAGTCACGGAAACCCTTAACAAAGAGTTGCAGTCAGTTTTGGAATGGATGGCCAGTAATAAACTGGTCCTGAACATCTCTAAAACTAAGAGCATTGTATTTGGTACAAGTAATTCCCTAAGCTCTAGACTTCAGATGAATCTGGTAATGAATGGTGTGGCTGTTGAACAAGTTGAGGAGACTAAATTACTTGGTCTTACCTTAGATTGTACACTGTCACGGTCAAAACATATATATTCAATGGTTGTAAAGATGGGGAGAGGTATGTCCATACTAAAGAGATGCTCTGCTTTTTTGACACCACACTCCAAAAAGCAAGTCCTGCAGTTTCTAGTTTTGTCTTATTTGGATTATTGTCCAACCATATGGTCGTGCTGCTAAGAAAGACCTAGTTAAGCTGCAGCTGGTCCAGAACAGAGCAGCACGTCTTGCTCGTCACTGTAATCAGAGGGCTGATATAAATATTGTGCATGGCCAGTTTCTCTTGGCTAAGAGTTGAGGAGAGACTGACTGCATCACTTCTTATTTTTATAAGAAACATGAATGTGTGCCAGACATGCCACCAGGGGTCTTTTCACAGTCCCCAAATCCAGCACAAATTCAAGATAGCGTACAGTATTATGTAGAGCCATTATTGCATGGGACTCACTTCCATCTCATATTGCTCAAATGAACAGCAGACCTGGTTAAAAAAAAAAGATAAAGCAACACCTCACGGCACAACGCCTCTCCCCTATTTGACCTAGATAGTTCTGTCCTTGAGCTGTTCTTGTCTGTTAATGTTCTGTATTATTTCATGCTTTGTGTGGACCCCAGGAAGAGTAGCTGCTGCTTTTGCAACAGCTAATGGGGATCCTACTAAAATACAACAACAAAAAACCTACAGGTGGAGGGCAGAACTGCACCCTCTACAGATGGGTGGAGGGCAGAGCTGTACCCTCTACAAATGGGTGGAGGGCAGAGCTGCACCCTCTACAGATGGGTGGAGGGCAGAGCTGTACCCTCTACAAATGGGTGGAGGGCAGATCTGCACCATATTTGACCTAGATAGTGTGTCCTTCTCTCTACATCGGTACTGAAAAGCCTAATGTGGAAACTGAAGTGTTTTATTTGTTATTTGTTATTATTTATTTATTTCACCTTTATTTAACCAGGTAAGTCAGTTGAGAACAAGTTCTCATTTACAACTGCGACCTGGCCAAGATAAAGCAAAGCAGTGCGATAAAAACAACAACACAGAGTTACATATGGGGTAAAACAAAACATAAAGTCAAAAATACAATAGAAAATATATATACAGTGTGTGCAAATGTAGCAAGTTATGGAGGTAAGGCAATAAATAGGCCATAGTGCAAAATAATTACAATTAGTATTAACACTGGAATGAGAGATGTGCAGAAGATGATGTGCAAATAGAGATACTGGGATGCAAATGAGCAAAATAAATAACAATGTAAATAACAATATGGGGATGAGGTAGTTGGGTGGGCTAACTACAGATGGGCTTTGTACAGGTGCAGTGATCGGTAAGCTGCTCTGACAACTGATGCTTAAAGTTAGTGAGGGAGATAAATGTCTCCAGCTTCAGAGATTTTTGCAGTTCATTCCAGTCATTTGCAGCAGAGAACTGGAAGGAATGGCGGCCAAAGGAGGTGTTGGCTTTGGGGATGACCAGTGAGATATACCTGCTGGAATGCATACTACGGGTGGGTGTTGCAATGGTGACCAAGGATCTAAGATAAGGCGGGGATTTGCCTAGAAGTGATTTATAGATGACCTGGAGCCAATGGGTTTGGCGACGAATATGTAATGAGGGCCAGCCAACGAGAGCGTACAGGTCACAATGGTGGGTAGTATATGCCGCTTTTCTGTATTGTGTCACGTTTCATGTTTTGTGTGGACCCCAAGAAGAGTAGCTGCTGCTTTTGCAACAGCTAATGGGGATCCTAATAAAATACCAAATACCAAATACACACTCACTCTATCACACACACACACACACACACACACACACACACACACACAAACACACACACACACACAAGCACACACATGGTATTTAAGCAGCTTCTCGGCAAAGGCCTGCTCCATGTAGCCATCAAATGAGCAGCCCACTTCCAAAATGAGCACCTATCCCTGGCCTCCCCCCACAACAACAATATCTGGCGTATTTGGCACACAGGAAAACACATCATCATCAACATCAAACCAGCTTCCACAAGAATGTTTATGTACAGTGAGGGAAAAAAGTATTTGATCCCCTAATGATTTTGTACGTTTGTCCACTGACAAAGACATGATCAGTCTATAATTTGAATGGTAGGTTTATTTTAACAGTGAGAGACAGAATAACAACAAAAAAATCCAGAAAAACGCATGTCAAAAATGTTATAAATTGATTTGCATTTTAATGAGGGAAATAAGTATTTGACCCCTCTGCAAAACATGACTTAGTACTTGGTGGCAAAACCCTTGTTGGCAATCACAGAGGTCAGACGTTTCTTGTAGTTGGCCAACAGGTTCGCACACATCTCAGGAGGGATTTTGTTCCACTCCTCTTTGCAGATCTTCTCCAAGTCATTAAGGTTTCGAGGCTGACGTTTGGCAACTCGAACCTTCAGCTCCCTCCACAGATTTTCTATGGGATTAAGGTCTGGAGACTGGCTAGGCCACTCCAGGACCTTAATGTGCTTCTTCTTGAGCCACTCCTTTGTTGCCTTGGCCGTGTGTTTTGGGTCATTGTCAGGCTGGAATACCCATCCACAACCCATTTTCAATGGCCTGGCTGAAGGAAGAAGGTTCTCACCCCAGATTTGACAGTACATGGCCCCGTCCATCGTCCCTTTGATGCGGTGAAGTTGTCCTGTCCCCTTAGCAGAAAAACACCCCCAAAGCATAATGTTTCCACCTTCATGTTTGACGGTGGGGATGGGGTGTTCTTGGGGTCATAGGCAGCATTCCTCCTCCAAACACGGCGAGTTGAGTTGATGCCAAAGAGCTCGATTTTGGTCTCATCTGACCACAACACTTTCACCCAGTTCTCCTCTCAACACTTTCACCCAGTTCTCCTCTGAATCATTCAGATGTTCATTGGCAAACTTCAGACAGCCCTGTATATGTGCTTTCTTGAACAGGGGGACCTTGCGGTCGCTGCAGGATTTCAGTCCTTCACGGCGTAGTGTGTTACCAATTGTTTTATTGGTGACTATGGTCCCAGCTGCCTTGTGATCATTGACAATATCCTCCTGTGTAGTTCTGGGCTGATTCCTCACCATTCTCATGATCATTGCAACTCCACGACGTGAGATCTTGCATGGAGCCCCAGGCCGAGGGAGATCGACAGTTCTTTTGTGTTTCTTCCATTTGCGAATAAGCGCACCAACTGTTGTCACCTTCTCACCAAGCTGCTTGGCGATGGTCTTGTAGCCCATTCCAGCCTTGTGTAGGTCTACAATCTTGTCCCTGACATCCTTGGAGAGCTCTTTGGTCTTGGCCATGGTGGAGAGTTTGGAATCTGATTGATTGATTGCTTCTGTGGACAGGTGTCTTTTATACAGGTAAGAAACTGAGATTAGGAGCACTCCCTTTAAGAGTGTGCTCCTAATCTCAGCTCGTTACCTATATAAAAGACACCTGGGAGCCAGAAATCTTTCTGATTGAGAGGGGGTCAAATACTTATTTCCCTTATTAAAATGCAAATCAATTTATAACATTTTTGACATGCGTTTTTCTGGATTTTTTTGTTGTTATTCTGTCTCTCACTGTTCAAATAAACCTACCATTAAAATTATAGACTGATCATTTCTTTGTCAGTAGGCAAACGTACAAAATCAGCAGGGCATTCACAACATGGGCAATGGACTCCATTACATTTGACCCATGTAGAATAGAAAATGATAGCAAGGAGTGTTGTCCTGGATGTAGGATGAGATGTTCCATCATGGGTGACAGAAGCCTCCACAACAACACCGTGATTTGCCACAACTGCATCAGAGGTAGTTACTGGCTCAGTTTGCATATCAGTCCGTGTCCACATGAGCTCTACTCCAGTCCGGTTGCACAGGTTGTTGAGGTCCGGCCAGTCTGACCAAACTCCAAAGCCCGCAGCACAAGTGTCCAATTTTCCATTGGCTTTCCTCCTGAAGCCCAGGAAGTTGTCCTCAGTGTCCGTGGCCAGTGGAACCTATCCTCCTCCGTAGGTCAAGAAGGAGGGAGGCTCTGGCTAACTCCTTAACTGTCACATCATCACTGTTGAGCATGTTCAACAGGTCAGTCTGGTAGCAGTGTAAATCCACTCAATATTCGGGTCACCTAAACCCCCTCTCTTTGGCTCAGGAAGACAACGTCACGTGTGCTGTGTGTTTAAGCATAGCCACTTTCTCACCACTTGAACAGTTTTGTTATTCATTTCCCTCAGCACCTTCTGTGGGATATGCACATTTGCAAGCAGATGTTGAATCTTTGCTAGGGCCGCCTCTCTCACAGCTTCTAGCTTCATGACCACAGGCAGAGGGGAAATGTCAATCATATCAAGCCTGGTTGAATACTCATGGACAAGCTCCTCAACTTGTTCCCCCCACTCGCCAGCAACATTAAACCCCGCATCCAGTCGGACCAGATGGTCTCAGGTCAGACACACATACACACACACACACTTTCAGAAGTATACACAAGTCTTATTCTGCAAACTGGAAGCATCTACTGTATCTGTCAAAGGTATATCCTATTTTACCATAGGAAAAAAAAGTTACGATGTTAATACCATAAAACAAACCTCCATTCCTATCTCAAAATGACTCAATTGAAATGGAATTTACCCCAACCCTGATACATTTAGGCATACATTTAGCTACAATAATAATTGCATAGGCACTAGAAAAGTTTACTGCTTGGTTTGCTATCTCCCTCTCTGGACTAAATGATTGTGTATTTCGACAATGCTTCAAGGCTAAGCAGGGTACAGTGCTTTTTTCTCTTTTTGGCTTCTCTGGTGTGATGCTTCAAACTGGCTCTAATCGGGAGATAAACTGGCTCTAATCAGGAGATAAACTGGATCTAATCAGGAGATAAACTGGATCTAATCAGAAGATAAACTGGCTATAATCAGGAGATAAACTGGCTCTAAACAGGAGATGAACTGGCTCTAATCAGGAGATAAACTGGCTCTAATCAGGAGATAAACTGGATCTAATCAGGGAATAAACTGGCTCTAATCAGGAGAGAAACTGACTCTAATCAAGAGACAAACTGGCTCTAATCAGGGGATAAACTGGTTCTAATCAGGAGATAAACTGGCACTAATAACGGATAAACCTGCTCTAATCAGGAGATTAACTGGCTCTAAGAAGGAGAAAAACTGGCTCTAATCAGGAGATAAACTGTCTATAATCAGGAGATAAACTGGCTCTAATCAGGAGATAAACTGGCTCTAATCAGGAAATAAACTGGCTCCAATCAGGGGATGCACTGGCTCTAATCAGGAGATAAACTGGCTCTAATCAGGGGATAAACTGGCTCTAAGCAGGAGACAAACTGGCTCTAATCAGGGGATTAAACTGGATCTAATTAGGATATTAACTGGCTCTAATTAGGGGATAAACTGGCTCTAATCAGGAGATAAACTGGCTCTAATCGGGAGATAAACTGGCTCTAATCAGGAGATAAACTGTCTCTAATCAGGAGATAAACTGGCTCTAATCAGGGGATAAACTGTCTCTGGTCACAATATAAACTGGCTCTAATCAGGAGATATACTGGCTCTAATCAGAAGATAAACTGGGTATAATCAGGAGATAAACTGGCTCTAAACAGGAGATAAACTGGCTCTAATCAGGAGA
>NW_028162454.1:22500-32500 GCF_964263955.1 Coregonus lavaretus | reverse complement strand
CTCAGTCAAACACTGACGACTATAAACAAACATCTTGGTCAGACCGTGTGCCTATGTCAATCCACAGCAGGATCTCACACACACACGCACACTTGTGCACACACTTGCACACACACACACACGTGTGCATGCACACACGAATGCTAACATGCACACACTAACACACACACACATACACACCCATGTCAAGTGCCCATGTCAATCTATATCAGGAACTGGACTGTCAGTTCCTTGTCAAGAGCTGGACTTGTATTCCCTATTAACTCTACACCAGAGCAGGAACTACCAGACCCAAACACACACTGACTTGTGGTCAACGCTGTCTTGTGTGAGTATGCCAAATGTTTGCATGTAAATCAATTTGAACACAAGTACATATTTTGTTGTATGAACGCTCATCTCGAATCTATATCAGCTTTGAATTAAAAGGAAGTAAAATGTAATTCCACAGCTTTCAAAGAAATTCAAAAAATGAAAGGCTTGATTATTTTTTGGAGAAATATGCTTCTGCATCCTTGAAAAACCATGGGAGAAATTGAAGCTTGAAATACTTGAAACATCGTTACTGTCTTAGCAAAAGCCTAAATGTGAGTGTGTGTCTTGTCTCACCATGTTTGACTATGGGCTGATGGTGTAGCTAAAGTTACAGCAGCAATATAAGGATATTTGTGGACACTCTAAACCCGGGGGAATATGTGCCAGGCTGTAGACACACACACACACACACTGGGGGAATATGTGCCAGGCTGTAGACACACACTGGGGGAATATGTGCCAGGCTGTAGACACACACACACACACTGGGGGAATATGTGCCAGGCTGTAGACACACACACTGGGGGAATATGTGCCAGGCTGTAGACACACACTGGGGGAATATGTGCCAGGCTGTAGACACACACACACACACACACACACTGGGGGAATATGTGCCAGGCTGTAGACACACACATACACACTGGGGGAATATGTGCCAGGCTGTAGACACACACACTGGGGGAATATGTGCCAGGCTGTAGACACACACTGGGGGAATATGTGCCAGGCTGTAGACACACACACACACACACACACACACACTGGGGGAATATGTGCCAGGCTGTAGACACACACACTGGGGGAATATGTGCCAGGCTGTAGACACACACATACACACTGGGGGAATATGTGCCAGGCTGTAGACACACACATACACACTGGGGGAATATGTGCCAGGCTGTAGACACACACATACACACTGGGGGAATATGTGCCAGGCTGTAGACACACACACTGGGGGAATATGTGCCAGGCTGTAGACACACACACACACACACACTGGGGGAATATGTGCCAGGCTGCGATTGGACACGCACCCATTCATGCAATGCGAGGGAAACAGCAGGATTCAAATACTGTTAGTTCAGCATGCTTCCTATTGTGGAGGCTATTCTAGTGTTAGATCTTATTTTCATTCAGAATGGATGGATGGTTATGAGTGAGTCTGTGGGTGTTTCTGTGTGTGTTTGCGTGGTTGAGTACATGAGAACGGGAGGGAGGGAGGTTGGGAGGGAGGGAGGTTGGGAGGGAGGGAGGGAGGTTGGGAGGGAGGGAGGTTGGGAGGGAGGGAGGAATGGATGGAGTGGTAGCAAGAGAAGGGTAATACCTCTTGTACTATCCGTGAATTGCTTATCGAATAGTTTATCTTAAAAGGATCCCAACTGCTACTGTACGGTTTGGCACTCACACTCTGATGATACATGTTTAATTAAAGCGCTCACTACAGGTATGGAATTAAATACCCTGTTATATACACAAGGGTTATCTCTCTCTCACTCACACACATACGTACACGCAATCACTCTGGACTCAATGAACTATGATGGCTGCAGCGAATTAGCGGGCGAAGTGATGGGATGTGAACCTGCGACCCTTAGCTCTTACAACTCGCTGTCAAATGTACCAATGATTGTTGACTATGTAAATTATAGCTGTCTCGCGTTTCACCCTCAGTATTTGTGCTTGACTACTTTATACTGTCAACCACAGGAAGTTGGTGGCACCTTAATTGAGGAGGACGGGCTAGTGGTAATGGCTGGAGCGGAATCAGTGGTATGGTATCAAATACATCATACACATGGTTTGATGCCATTCCAGCCGTTATTATGAGCCGTCCTCCCCACAGCATCATCACTATGACTAGTGTAGCTTAGCCCTACTTACTGTACTGTACTTGCAGTGAATTAGGGGGGACGCGGGATTTGAACCCACAACACTAAGCTCTTAGAACGCACTGCTTAATGTACAAACCGTTCGGATGATTGCTGCCTCGAGTTTCTCTCTCAGTATTCGAGCTTGACTGAGTTATGAAGGAAACAGGCGGAGATAACTGTTGGATGTTGTTGTTGTTTACAGCTCATGGAGCCCGATGGAAAAGCAGGCATTTCCTATCAATTATTCATAAACGTCAGAAACCACAAAGTGTAAAATAAAAATGACCTCCGGTTTTTACACAGTCAAATCAGTTATCTGTTTTTACACAGTCAAATCAGTTATCTGTTTTTACACAGTCAAATCATTTATCTGTTTTTACACAGTCAAATCAGTTATCTGTTTTTACACAGTCAAATCAGTTATCTGTTTTTTACACAGTCAAATCAGTTATCTGTTTTTACACAATCAAATCAGTTATCTGTTTTTACACAGCAGCCTATCTTTGAAGACTCCTACACTTTGATATCTAAGAACGACTCTTTCTTCTCCATCGTTGGTATAATTATAAACTAGCCAGGTTTGTAATGACCTAGTACCTACCCCTCACCCCAGAGCATCTGCATCTCTCTCTCTCTCTCTCTCTCTCTCTCTCTCTCTCTCTCTCTCTCTCTCTCTCTCTCTCTCTCTCTCTCTCTCTCTCTCACTCTCTCTATCTCTCTCACATACACACACACACACACACACACACACTCTCTCTCTCCTCTCACTCTCGTCTCGCCAGTGCGTTCCCCGGTCTCCCGTGAAGCTCGAGCCGCGCAGTCCCAAGCGCAGACGATTTCAGCACCTATTTCAGCACCGGACAGATCCTGCACCGCCTCATGGCAACATGACTGAGGTAAGAATTTCGGCTAATTTAACATCTTCTTCGTTCTTGTGTAGGATAACAATGAATGGAAATTTATATCTTTTTCTAATTGTGAGAGGAACGGAATGGGAGTTTGATTTTGCCTCATTTGGTTTGTCTGATAGCGATATGCAGGGCTGTTTGGATGAACAACGAAGTAGCCTACACCTGGTGTATTATATCATTCGGTGGCGGGAGGGCTGTTTTAACACGGCGGAAAACGGGGTTCAAGAGCAAGAAGGCAGCTGGCAGCAAACTGCATAATATTTTACCTATTGGCCAAATATAATGACAGTAGCTCTTTTTGTTTCACCAGTAGGCTACTGTATGTTCTGAATGTCACAGAAAGAGTGACTCTCAATTCCGTTATCCAAGACGCATATCAATGTATGAATCTTGATAAAGGCTACATGTCTTGAATGTGTGTCTGTGTCCTTCCATGACTCCAACTTGGTTGGTCGGATGGGGGCACCCACCTAGAGGTGACTCCACTATGTAATGATCAGCACCATGGACAGAGGCAGAGCTGTGTTTGTGTGTATGAGTGTGTGTGTGTGTGTGTGTGTGGTAACATTTCTCATTATATCACACATACTCTGGGAAATTCAATACATTGCTATGCAGAGCTGGCTGAATTCTAAAATAGATTCTGTGGATTGAAAATGGCATCGTTTCCAATTGTAGTGGTTAGACATTTTACATTAACATTTTAGTCATTTAGCATACGCTCTTATCCAGAGCGACATACAGTAGTGAGTGCATACATTTTTATACTTTTTCGTAGACGAAGCATACTCACCTGAAGAGTAACCTGGCCTAAAACCGGAAGACTTGTGGTGCCTTGGCTTTTGCTCAGTGGGCGCACACAGTCTTGAAATGTGTAGATAATCTGTGTTCGACACCAGGTTGGTCTCACCAAGAACCTGAACAGGATTTCAACACTCATTTGTAAGTCATCTGGATTGTAGCTGCCTATATTCCCTAGCCTGGATGTGCTGTGATGCTGTGTCCTCTAACTAACCGCATCAATAGCTAACACACACACACATGCCCGTTCACAAACAAATTCCTCTAACTAACAGCATCAACTGTGTGTGTGTGCACGTGTGAGTGTGTGTGATGTGAGGCTATGTGGCTGTGTTATTTATAGCCGGTTGTAATGCCACCAGGGATGTGCTCTGACTGACTGTCTGTAGTTGTGTCACTGTGTGATGGGGTGACTGTCCTGGTGTCTGAAGTCACTGTGTGATGGGGTGATTGTCCTGGTGTCTGATGTCACGGTGTGATGGGGTGACTGTCCTGGTGTCTGATGTCACGGTGTGATGGGGTGACTGTCCTGGTGTCTGATGTCACTGTGTGATGGGGTGACTGTCCTGGTGTCTGATGTCACTGTGTGATGGGATGACTGTCCTGGTTTCTGATGTCACTGTGTGATGTGGTGACTGTCCTGGTGTCTGATGTCACTGTGTGATGGGGTGACTGTCCTGGTGTCTGATGTCACTGTGTGATGGGATGACTGTCCTGGGTGTCTGATGTCACTGTGTGATGTGGTGACTGTCATTGTTGTCTGATGTCACTGTGTGATGGGGTGACTGTCATGGTTTCTGATGTCACAGTGTAATGGGGTGACTGTCCTGGTGTCTGATGTCACTGTGTGATGGGATGACTGTCCTGGGTGTCTGATGTCACTGTGTGATGTGGTGACTGTCCTGGTGTCTGATGTCACTGTGTGATGGGGTGGATGTCATGGGTGTCTGATGTCACTGTGTGATGGGATGACTGTCCTGGGTTTCTGATGTCACTGTGTGATGGGGAGACTGTCCTGGTGTCTGATGTCACAGTGTGATGGGGTGACTGTCATTGTTGTCTGATGTCACTGTGTGATGGGGTGACTGTCATGGTTTCTGATGTCACAGTGTAATGGGGTGACTGTCCTGGTTGGCTGATGTCACAGTGTGATGGGGTGACTGTCCTGGTGTCTGATGTCACTGTGTGATGGGGTAACTGTCCTGGTTTCTTATGTCACTGTGTGATGGGGAGACTGTCCTGGTGTCTGATGTCACAGTGTGATGGGGTGACTGTCATTGTTGTCTGATGTCACTGTGTGATGGGGTGACTGTCATGGTTTCTGATGTCACAGTGTAATGGGGTGACTGTCCTGGTTGGCTGATGTCACAGTGTGATGGGGTGACTGTCCTGGTGTCTGATGTCACTGTGTGATGGGGTAACTGTCCTGGTTGTCTGATGTCACTGTGTGATGGGGTGACTGTCCTGGTGTTTGATGTCACTGTGTGATGACTGTCCTGGTGTCTGATGTCACTGTGTGATGGGGTGACTGTCCTGGTGTCTGATATCACTGTGTGATGACTGTCCTGGTGTCTGATGTCACTGTGTGATGGCATATTATATTATCATTTTAGCCACTAAGGTGATCAATTGTTTATTCAATAAAATAAAGTATTTACATGTCACTTAGTAGACACTCCTGTCCAAACATTATAGTGATTGCATGCGTTTTGTTGTGTCATCCTTGCAGGAATTGAACCAAATAACCTTTGAGGTGCTACCGCCACGCTCTAACCAACTGCCGTTTTGACCAATGAAGGGCTTAGACTGTGACTCAAATGGCATCCTATTCCCTACTTAGTGCAATACTTTTGACCAGAGCCCTATGGCACTAAGGGATAGGGTGACATTTGGGACAAAGCCTTAGTGTCCTGGGGTGTTGTTCTGACTCCTCTACCCTCTACAGATGGGTGGAGGGCAGAGCTGCACCCTCTACAGATGGGTGGAGGGCAGAGCTGCACCCTCTACAGATGGGTGGAGGGCAGAGCTCCACCCCATCAAAGTTTGTTGTTTTGAAAGTGTATTGGAAAGTTCTTAGTAGCTAGCTAACTTTTTATTTTGGATCCCGCAACACAGTTGGCATCAGTTACTTGGACTGCTAGTCTCTGTCCAGTGATCCTGCCGACCAAGGACGGGTCTGAGTAGCTATTTGGCGTTACAGCTAGCCTAGCTGCAAGCTAGCAGCATATCAAGCTAGCGGGGTTTTCTTGAGGGCTTGAACGCAGCCCGCGACGCGGTTAGACATTGTGGCTGGGACCGCGGATTGTCCCGGGTTTGTCTAGATCCCTGCTGTTTGTTGTTTTCAATCTTCCCTGTGACCTGCCCTGTCTGGAACTGCAAGGAGTAACAGCGTAACCTATGTTGCTACCATGACAAAGACCAAAGCCGGCGGGAATACCGTTGTCGAGGACAGTGGTGTCTCTCTATCACAGGTGAAGGATCTTTTAAATGAACAAAAAGAGTTCTACAAGCAGTTATTACAACAACAAGAAAATAGCTTCAGGTGCTTTTCCAAATACTGGTGGATTCAACGAATAAAAGAATGGACGACCTGACCAGAGAGGTTCAGGACCTGAAGAACAGTTTGCAGTTCTCCCAGGGTCAGCTCGATGAGTTGAAACAGGAGAACGGCAAGATGACAGCAATCTGTACAGTGGGGAAAAAAGTATTTAGTCAGCCACCAATTGTGCAAGTTCTCCCACTTAAAAAGATGAGAGAGGCCTGTAATTTTCATCATAGGTACACGTCAACTATGACAGACAAAATGAGGAAAAAAAATCCAGAAAATCACATTGTAGGATTTTTAATGAATTTATTTGCAAATTATGTTGGAAAATAAGTATTTGGTCAATAACAAAAAGTTTCTCAATACTTTGTTGTATACCCTTTGTTGGCAATGACACAGGTCAAACGTTTTCTGTAAGTCTTCACAAGGTTTTCACACACTGTTGCTGGTATTTTGGCCCATTCCTCCATGCAGATCTCCTCTAGAGCAGTGATGTTTTGGGGCTGTCGCTGGGCAACACAGACTTTCAACTCCCTCCAAAGATTTTCTATGGGGTTGAGATCTGGAGACTGGCTAGGCCACTCCAGGACCTTGAAATGCTTCTTACGAAGCCACTCCTTCGTTGCCCGGGCGGTGTGTTTGGGATCATTGTCATGCTGAAAGACCCAGCCACGTTTCATCTTCAATGCCCTTGCTGATGGAAGGAGGTTTTCACTCAAAATCTCACGATACATGGCCCCATTCATTCTTTCCTTTACACGGATCAGTCGTCCTGGTCCCTTTGCAGAAAAACAGCCCCAAAGCATGATGTTTCCACCCCCATGCTTCACAGTAGGTATGGTGTTCTTTGGATGCAACTCATCATTCTTTGTCCTCCAAACACGACGAGTTGAGTTTTTACCAAAAAGTTCTATTTTGGTTTCATCTGACCATATGACATTCTCCCAATCCTCTTCTGGATCATCCAAATGCACTCTAGCAAACTTCAGACGGGCCTGGACATGTACTGGCTTAAGCAGGGGGACACGTCTGGCACTGCAGGATTTAAGTCCCTGGCGGCGTAGTGTGTTACTGATGGTAGGCTTTGTTACTTTGGTCCCAGCTCTCTGCAGGTCATTCACTAGGTCCCCCCGTGTGGTTCTGGGATTTTTGCTCACCGTGCTTGTGATCATTTTGACCCCACGGGGTGAGATCTTGCGTGGAGCCCCAGATCGAGGGAGATTATCAGTGGTCTTGTATGTCTTCCATTTCCTAATAATTGCTCCCACAGTTGATTTCTTAAAACCAAGCTGCTTACCTATTGCAGATTCAGTCTTCCCAGCCTGGTGCAGGTCTACAATTTTGTTTCTGGTGTCCTTTGACAGCTCTTTGGTCTTGGCCATAGTGGAGTTTGGAGTGTGACTGTTTGAGGTTGTGGACAGGTGTCTTTTATACTGATAACAAGTTCAAACAGGTGCCATTAATACAGGTAACGAGTGGAGGACAGAGGAGCCTCTTAAAGAAGAAGTTACAGGTCTGTGAGAGCCAGAAATCTTGCTTGTTTGTAGGTGACCAAATACTTATTTTCCACCATAATTTGCAAATAAATTAAAAATCCTACAATGTGATTTTCTGGATTTTTTTTCCTCAATTTGTCTGTCATAGTTGACGTGTACCTATGATGAAAATTACAGGCCTCTCTCATCTTTTTAAGTGGGAGAACTTGCACAATTGGTGGCTGACTAAATACTTTTTTTCCCCACTGTATGTCATTGAGAGAGGACATCAGTTCTGTGTGTGAATCCATGATAACAATGACGGATAAATCAGACTATCTCGACGGACAATCAAGGCGGAACAACGTGGTTGTGGACGGAATTGCAGAATCTCCACATGAGACCTGGACAGTGTCTGAGGACAAAGTGAGAGAGATTATCTCTGAGAAATTGAAGATGGACCATAGGAAGATTAAGGTGGAGCGCGCCCACAGGACTGGAAAACCCACCACCGGCCTAGGTGACAGGCACAGGCCGATAGTGGTCAAGTTCCTGAGGTTCAAGGACAAGGTAGCTGTTCTGGCAAGAGCAAAGAACTTGAGAGGAACGTATATCTTCCTCAACAACGATGACTTATCACAGCCATGAAAGCTGTCAGAGCGTGTGGGGACATTGCTTACATCCGCTATGACAGGCTCATTGTCCCCCCTCACTCCCAGAAGGATGAGAGAGCTTCAACCCCGCAGCACACACACACACCAATTGATTAATGGACTGCTGAATATATATTTTTTTCTCTTGCTTTGTTAGCTCTTTTCAGTATTATGTCTATCTTTGATAAGCTACCCAGGAAAGGGCCCATATGTCTATATGTAGCCTTAGAAATAAGGTTAATGAAATCAATAACTTGCTAACATCAGATACCATTCATATATTATTTCTGAGACTCACTTATATAATTAATTTGATGAAACAGCAGGAGCAATACAAGAATATAACATCTATAGAAGATATATTCAGAGCCATATCCCAGTAATTCTTAGAGAAGATCTTATGTAAAGTGTTATTGAAGTGTTGTGGTTGCAGGTTCACTTGCCACATCTAAAGCCTTTTCTTTTGGGGTGTTGCTATAGGCCACCAATGATGTAAAAAATATTTGTTGGTCTGATGTGATTAATAAGGAGCATCCAGACGCTGCACTTGATGAATTTATGAAATTGCTTCTGCCAATTATTGATAAACATGCACCTGTTAGGAAACTGACTGGTAGAACTGTTAAGGCTCTATTGAATGATGAGGAATTTAAAAACTGTATGGTTGAAAGAGATGTGGCAAAATTAGTGGCTAATAAGTCTGGCTGCACATCTGACTGGCTGACTTACTGCAAATTGAAAAATTATGTGACTAAACTCAACAAAAAAGAAGAAGAAACTGTATTATGAAGCCAAGATAAATTATATAAAGAACAAATTCAACTCCATCTTTCATCGAATCAGATGGCTTATTCATCACAAAACCATTTGATTTTGCCAATTATTTTAATGATTACCTCATTGGCAAAGTGGGCAAACTTAGGAAGGAAATGCCAACAATGAACAGTGAGCCATCGTATTCATGCATAAAATTACTAATAATGAAACAAAAGCATTGCAAGTTTGAATTTTGGAAAAATTATTGTTATCGATCAATAATGACAAACCTCCTGGCATTGACAACTTAGATGGAAAGCTACTGAGGATGGTAGCTGACTCTATAGCCACTCCTATCTGTCATATCTTTAATCTGAGCCTAGAGGAAAGTCTTTGTCCTCAGGCCCGGAGGGAAGTCAAAGTAATAAATAGGCCTTTACTGGTTCTAACAGCAGACCTATAAGCCTGCTGCCAGCTCTTAGCAAACTGTTGGAAAAAATTGTGTTTGACCAAATACAATGCTATTTCTCTGTAAACAAATTAACAACAGACTTTCAGCATGCTTATAGGAAATGGAATGGAGTTCCATGCAATAATGGCTCTATATAATACTGTACGCTTTCTTGAATTTGTTCTGGATTTGGGGACAGCTCTGACACACACACTT
>NW_028162454.1:15000-17500 GCF_964263955.1 Coregonus lavaretus | reverse complement strand
TAACAGTTATATAGAGCCATTATTCCATGGGACTCCCTTCCATCTCATATTGCTCAAATGAACAGCTCTGACACACACACTTACTCCACCAGACATGCCACCAGGGGTCTTTTCACAGTCCCCAAATCCAGAATAAATTCAAGAAAGCGTACAGTATTGTATGGAGCCATTATTGCATGGAACTCCGTTCCATCTCATATTGCGCAAATAAACAGCAAACCTGGTTTCAAAAAACAAATAAAGCAACATCTCACGGCACAACCCCTCTCACCTATTTGACCTGGATATTTTGTGTGTATGTACAGTATTGATATGTAGGCTATGGGTGCCGTTTTTAAATGTATGCAGTTCTGTCCTTGTCCTGATCTTGTCGATTAATGTTCTGTTTGTGTCATGTTTCATGTTTTGTGTGGACCCCAGGAAGAGTAGATGCTGCTTTCACAACAGCTAATGGGGATCCTAATAAAATACCAAATAAATCAATTGGAATGGTACGCAGATTCCTATCATCAAGTATGTGAATACCCTGAACTAC
The DNA here is from genome assembly GCF_964263955.1 of Coregonus lavaretus. Taxonomy (NCBI): domain Eukaryota; kingdom Metazoa; phylum Chordata; class Actinopteri; order Salmoniformes; family Salmonidae; genus Coregonus; species Coregonus lavaretus. The sequence goes on along the minus strand of NW_028162454.1, from coordinate 16,965 downwards.
AACTATATTATGCAGCTTGACAATACCATTTACAGTTTTCAAATTCAAGCTTCATAAGATCTTTTGTATTTCATGCAATTCAAATTCCTGTTTCTACCTCTTCACTCACAGTGGAAAGAAGAATGCTTGTTGTGGTAAACACGAAACAGAAGGATGGAGAAGAAAAAAAAGATGGAAGGAATAAAGGACTGAGGGCTGTCTGAGCCTGCCTCTCTTCTTCTCTCTCCTCCTCTCATCCCCCTCTTCTCTCTTTCCCTCTTGCATTATATGAGTAGAAATAATGCAGAGATGATACATGAGTAGTGGCCTTGGAGGATTCTACTGTGTGTGTGTTCATGAGTAGCGGCCTGCTTAGAGTTGCACAAATGCAGCTTTGAGAGGGACGAAGGGAGAGGCGATGTTAGTCAAAATGATATTTAGAGCCACTGAGGGAGAGAGGGATGGCAGAGAGATGGAGGGAGAGTGGGACGGAGGGAGAGATGGAGGGAGAGAGGGACAGATGGAGAGATGGAGGGAGAGTGGGACGGAGGGAGAGATGGAGGGAGGGATGGAGGGAGAGAGGGACGGATGGAGAGATGGAGGGAGAGTGGGACGGAGGGAGAGATGGATGGAGGGAGAGTGGGACGGAGGGAGAGATGGAGGGAGAGAGGGACGGAGGGAGAGAGGGATGGAGGGAGAGAAGGACGGCAGAGAGATGGAGGGAGAGAAGGACGGCAGAGAGATGGAGGGAGAGAGGAATGGAGGGAGAGAGGGATGGATGGAGAGATGGAGGGAGAGAAGGACGCCAGAGAAATGGAGGGAGAGAAGGACGGCAGAGAGATGGAGGGAGAGAGCGACGGATGGAGAGATGGAGGGAGAGAGGGATGTAGGGAGAGAGGGACGGATGGAGAGATGGAGGGTGAGTGGGACGGAGGGAGAGAGGGACGGATGGAGAGATGGAGGGAGAGAAGGACAGCAGAGAGATGGAGGGAGAGAGGGACGGAGGGACGGAGGGAGAGAGGGATTGGAGGCATGGAGAGGCGATTGCAGCCATTGATAGAGACGGAGTGATCCAAGATATTATGGGGACTGTACTGCATTGTGTCTGGATGTTTTCACCCACCTGTTTTTATTTTCTCTCTCTCCCTCTCTCTCTCTTCCTCCCCTTACCCCTCTCTATCTCTCCCTCCCCCTCTCTCCTTCCCCCTCTCTGTCTCTCTCCCTCCCGTCTCTCTCTCCCATCTCGCTTTCTCCTTCCCCCCCTCTCTCTCTCCCTCCCTCCCTCTCCTTCCCCCTCTCTGTCTCTCTCCCCCTCTCTCCTTCCCCCCCGTCTCTCTCCCTCCCGTCTCTCTCCCCGGTCTCTCTCTCTCCCATCTCTCTCTCCCTACCACTCTCTGTCTCTCTCTCTCTCGCTCCCCCTCGCTCCCTCCTCCTCACTGTCACTATCCCTCCCCCTCTCTGTCTCTCTCTCTCCCGTCTCTCCCCCTCTCTCTGTCACTCTCTCTCTATAGTTCCATAACCTACAGGAGTTGAGACACAGTGTGTCTGTAGCCACCAAGGTGTTCATCCAGAGAGACTACAGCCAAGGGACTACCTGTCGCTTCCAGACTAAGTTCCCCTCTGAGCTGGACAGCAGGGTGAGCACACACACAAACAAACTCACACACGCAAATGAACACACACACACAGGGCCCTGAGCTACAGGAAGAATGATGGGCCTGATGAGGTCGCTAATAACTCAGTAATGGAAGAGAGAGAGAGCGAGAGAGAGAGAGAGAGAGAGAGAGAGAGAGAGAGAGAGAGAGAGACCACCTCTGTCAGCACAGGGCCTAGAGATGGATTCAGGCTCATACAGCTCACTCTCACATGGAGAGAGGGAGGGAGAGAGAGAGAAAGAGAGAGGACATAGGGAGGTGTGGTATGGGGGAGAGGGGGGAGAGGGGGGAGAGAGGACATAGGGAGGTGTGGTATAAGGGGAGAGGGGGT
>NW_028162454.1:2500-7500 GCF_964263955.1 Coregonus lavaretus | reverse complement strand
CATCTGGACAAGAGGAATACCTATGTAAGAATGCTGTTCATTGACTGTAGCTCTGCCTTCAACTCCATAGTACCCTCCAAGCTCATTAAGCTTGAGGCCCTGGGTTTGGACCCCGCCCTGTTCAACTGGGTCCTGGACTTCCTGACGGGCCGCCCCCAGGTGGTGAAGGTAGGAAACAACACCTCCACCTCGCTGATCCTCAACACAGGGGCCCCACAAGGGTGTGTGCTCTCCTGTACTCGCTGTTCACCCATGACTGCGTGGCCAGGAGGCTGAAGAAATTTGGCTCGGCTCCTAAGACCCTCACAAACTTTCACAGATGCACAATTGAGAGCATCCTGTCGGGCTTTATCCCCACCTGGTACGGCAACTGCACCGCCCACAACCACAGGGCTTCAGGATACCTACTTGCCGTGATTTATGTCTACGGTGGATATATAGAAGTAAATGTGATATTTGAGGCTCTCTCTCACTGATTGATTGTAGATACATAATATTATATTATGATTTCAGTTTGTGAGTGTGTGATATGGGGGTTGGATACATGCTTATTTCGACATTATAAAGAAAACCTTTTATAAATAATGGCAACACTGCCATGTTGATCTGAGTTTTGCTTTTAGAAAACCACATTAGTGTCTGACTTTCGGCTGTCGCAGATGCACCTCCCTCGACTTCACGCCTTGACTTTCATTTATAGTCAGTTGCTTTAGCCTTACCACTCAAACTGCTTGTGGCAACGTCATCTCGCTGAGTACCTTTAAATTATAAAATCAATCTCAATCACAGGAGGCTGCTGAGGGCTCATAATAATGGCTGGAATGGAGTAAATGGAATGGTATCAAACACATGGAAACCATATGTTTGACGAGTTCGATACCATTCCATGAAGTCCGTTCCAGCCATTACTATGAGCCCGTCCTCCCCTATCAAGGTCTCGCCAACCTCCTGTGATCTCAATGTGACCCACAATTCTCAGAAGCTTAAAAACTCCATTAGAGAAAAAGACTTGAAAACCTCATTGAAAACCCCATTTGATTTTTGCCATCCCAAAAACTAAAACTGAATGTAATTCATGATGTTTTATTTTTATTTTACTTAGTTATTGAATCAAAGAAAGTCGTTTCAGTATATTTTTTGTTTTTTAAACAGATTTGTTAATTTTATTTCAGTTTACTAAAATAATTTTTTCATGATTCGTTTTGGTTTTGGTTTCAGTTCTTGTTTACTATAATAATCTTGGTTGCGTATTTGTGCCTGTGCGTCTGTGTTAAGGTTTGCCCAGCTTCACTCCAGGGCAGCTCTGTGGCTGGGAGTTAACACACCACTGATGCAATGCTAACTTGCAAAATGGATTCAACAAAATGCCCAGTGCCAACGTAACCTAAACAAACTGTCCCGCCAACGCTATTGAGTGTCTCCAAACGACCCCGACAGTTTACCCTACGATGGCATGACCAACCAAAGCCTCCAAATTACGGACAAAGCTTTTAAATGGAACAGTGAGAAAAGTTTAGAAAAGTTCAAATGGCAGTCATCAATTCTGTTTAATCTAATTCATTGGGTCTCACTCGACATTTGGAAATGTTTGTTAAAATAACATAGCATACTTAGAGAATAATATCATTTGCTTACGTAAAGGCTTTAGACTGGATAGAGACAAGCAGCTGCATGGTAACCATAGACAGAAGTAATTAGTGCAAAGTCATTTCTTCCAATCAGGGGGGCAAAGGACGAGGGGGGGGGGGGGGGGGGGGGGTAACGTAAGAGCGAGGGGTAAGGATTCTTTAGCCATGTCCTCATTTCACCTATTGAATAGTTCAATCTTAGCAACATCCTCTCCATCTCTCTTTCCTCTTTCTCTCCTCCCTCTCTCTCTCTCTCTCTCTCTCTACCTCGCTCTCTCTCTCTCTCTCTCTCTCTCTCTCTCTCCCTCTCTCTCTCAATTCAATTCAATTTAAGGGCTTTATTGGCATGGGAAACGTATGTTAACATTGCCAAAGCAAGTGAAGTACATTGTAAACAAAAGTGAAATAAACAATAAATATTAACAGGAATCATTACAATTGGAAATTCCAAAAGAATAAAGACATTTCAAATGTCATATTATGTACAGTTGAAGTTGGAAGTTTACATACACATAGGATGGAGTCATTAAAACTCGTTTTTCAACCACTCCACAAATTTCTTGTTAACAAACTATAGTTTTGGCAAGTCGGTTAGGACATCTAATTTGTGCATGACACAAGTAATTTTTCCAACAATTGTTTACAGACAGATTATTTCACTTATAATTCACTGTATCACAATTCCAGTGGGTCAGAAGTTTACATACACTAAGTTGACGGTGCCTTTAAACAGCTTGGAAAATTCCAGAAAATTATGTCATGGCTTTAGAAGCTTCTGATAGGCTAATTGAAATCTTTTGAGTCAATTGGAGGTGTACCTGTGGATGTATTTCAAGGCCTACCTTCAAACTCAGTGCCTCTTTGCTTGACATCATGGAAAAATCAAAAGAAATCAGCCAAGACATCAGAAAAAATTTTTTAGACCTCCATTAGTCTGGTTCATCCTTGGGAATAATTTCCAAACGCCTGAAGGTACCACGTTCATCTGTAGAAACGAGAGTACGCAAGTATAAACACCATGGGACCACGCAGCCGTCATACCGCTCAGGAAGGAGATGCGTTCTGTCTCCTAGAGATGAACGTACTTTGGTGCGAAAAGTGCACATGAATCCAAGAACAACAGCAAAGGACCTTGTGAAGATGCTGGAGGAAACAGGTACAAAATTATCTATATCCACAGTAAAACAAGTCCTACATTGACATAACCTGAAAGGCCGCTCAGCAAGGAAGAAGCCACTGCTCCAAAACCACGATAAAAAAGCCAGACTACGGTTTGCAACTGCACATGGGGACAAAGATTGTACTTTTTGGAGAAATGTCCTCTGGTCTGATGAAACAAAAATAGAACCGTTTGCCCATAATGACCATCGTTATGTTTGGAGGAAAAAGGGTGTTGCTTGCAAGCCGAAGAACACCATCCCATCAGTGAAGTACGGGGGTGGCAGCATCATGCTGTGGAGGTGCTTTGCTGCAGGAGGGACTGGTGCACTTCACAAAATAGATGGCATCATGAGGAAGGAAAATTATGTGGATATATTGAAGCAACATCTCAAGACATCAATCAGGAAGTTAAAGCTTGGTCGCAAATGGGTCTTCCAAATGAACAATGACCCCAAGCATACTTCCAAAGTTGTGCCAAAACGGCTTAAGGACAGCAAAGTCAAGGTATTGGAGTGGCCATCACATTTACATTTTAGTCATTTAGCAGACGCTCTTATCCATAGCGACTTACAGTTAGTGAGTGCATACATTATTATTTAAAAAAAATACTGGCCCCCCGTGGAAACAAACCCACAACCCTGCTCTACCAACATCCCTGCCGGCCATTCCCTCCCCTACCCTGGACGACACTGGGCCAATTGTGCGCCGCCCCATGGGTCTCCCGGTCACGGCCGGCTACGACAGAGCCTGGATTCGAACCAGGATCTCTAGTGGCACAGCTAGCACTGCGATGCAGTGCCTTAGACCACTGCGCCACTCGGGAGTATGACCTCAATCCTATAGAAAATTTGTGGGCAGAACTGAAAAAGTGTATGCGAGCAAGGAGGCCTACAAACCTGACTCAGTTACACCAGCTCTGTCAGGAGGAATGGGCCAAAATTCACCCAACTTATTGTGCGAAGCTTGTGGAAGGCTACCCGAAACGTTTGACCCAAGTTAAACAATTTAAAGGCAATGCTAACAAATACTAATTGAGTGTATGTAAACTTCTGACCCACTGGGAATGTGATGAAAGAAATAAAAAGCTGAAATAAATAATTCTCTCTACTATTATTCTGACATTTCACATTCTTAAAATAAAGTGGTGATCCTAACTGACCTAAGACAGGGAATTTTTACTAGGATTAAATGTCAGGAATTGTGAAAATGTATTTGGCCAAGGTGTATGTAAACTTCTGACTTCAACTGTATATATACAATGTTGTAACAATGTGAAAATAGTTAAAGTACAAATTGGAAAATTAATCAACATAAATATGTAAAAAAATTGTATTTACAATGGTGTTTGTTCTTCACTGGTTGCCCTTTTCTTGTGGCAACAGGTCACAAATCTTGCTGCTGTGATGGCACACTGTGGTCTAATTGTGTTGTTGTTGTTGTCCTGGGGCTCTGTGGGGTCTGTTTGTGTTTGTGAACAGAGCCCCAGGACAAGCTTACTTAGGGGACTCTTCTCCAAGTTCATCTCTCTGTATGTGATGGCTTTGTTATGGACGTTTTGGGAATCGCTTCCTTTTAAGTGGTTGTAGAATTTAACGGCTCTTTTCTGGATTTTGATAATTAGCGGGTATCGGCCTAATTCTGCTCTGCATGCATTATTTTGTGTTTTTCTTGTACTCTGAGGATATTTTTTGCAGAATTCTGCATGCAGAGTCTCAATTTGGTGTTTGTCCCATTTTGTGAATTCTTGTTTGGTGAGCGGATCCCAGACCTCACAACCATAAAGGGCAATGGGTTCTATAACTGATTCAAGTATTTTTAGCCAGATCCTAATTGGTTTCTACTCTCTAATCTGTCAGATGTTGAAGAAGATCTCAGGGTACATCCAGCAGCAGAATGAGAAGATCTACGCTCCCAGAGGTCTACTACTGACAGACCCTATGGAGAGAGGCATGAGAGTCGTATCCTTTTGAGCAATAAATTGGTCTATTGTTACACAGCCGGTCTTATTTCTAATCTCAGAACCATGCTAGAACTATGATAGGAAGTGAGGGATTGGTTTATAGGGTCAGGGCTTTAGTGTGTCACGGGTACCCCAGGGCTTCAGAGCTTTATGAACCAAAGTTGACTGCTGGTGAGTAAAGTGACAACACAAAGCCTCATAGAGTAATGTTTAAAGGGTTAAAGGGCTATATTAGTGTGGTTGTAGCTCAC
>NW_028162455.1:0-78931 GCF_964263955.1 Coregonus lavaretus | reverse complement strand
TCTAATATTATAGTAGCTAATTTATAATATTGTCCAGATTGAGACAACCCTGATACACCCAACTTTCAAAGATGCTTGACCTTTCATTTACAAAACAGGCTTCTTGTTCATTACCTTTGGGAGTTTTGCAATCATATTAGTGAAGTCTCGGTGCAGCTGATCTTCCCATCCCTCCTTCAGCCACCCTTTGGGGTTCACCACCTTGCTAAGGACATTTTCAGTTTCCAGAAGGTTTTCAGCAGCCGCTGTCTTCTTTTTGTCACGGGACACTTCTTCCACTGCGTTTGGTGCCTCAGGCACCTCACTGAACACCTCAGGACTTCCCCTGCACACCACAGGACCTCCATTGAACACTTCAGGCACTCCACTGCACATGTCAGGCACTCCACTGCATACCTCGGGACCTCCACTGAACACCTCAGGCACTCCGATGCACACCTCAGGACTGCTGTACACCTCAGAGTCAGGACGGTTCTCAGTGGATAGCTGCACAACCCTGCATAGGCCATTTCCTGTTTTCAGAAGGTTTACAGTAGCCTCTGTCTTCTTTGTGTCACTGCACACCTTTTCCACTGTGTATGAGGCCTTGGGACCTCCACTGAACACCTCAGGCACTCTAATGCACACCTCAGGACCAGGGACGGCCTGTTCAATAGGGCGATATGGGCGACGCACTGCCAAACGGGAAAAGGAAGGGATTTTTTTTCTAATCAATTATATCACGGCAACAGTAGTTATCAGTGTTCTAATCTGATCTGACTGCCACTAAATGTCAAATCAGGCTAAAGTCGTGCTTCAAATGGCCCCGCCCGTTTTTGGGGCGATTTCAGTCAGGTTGAAAATCGCCCAGAAGTCTCTCATAGCCTGTCATGTAAAATCTATTTTTTTCAAATTTCAAAGCTTTCAATACATTCTCTATGGGTGTCTGAGGGCTTGCACTTACGCGCTTTCGTCATACGTGACGTAACCATGAACGTAACTAAGAAAATAGCGGCTAGCAGCGTCTCTGTTGCGACCTGCAGTGTGGCGTTATCTTATGTTTTTAATTTGTACACTTAGTGGCGTTATTTTATGTTTTTAATTTGTACACTTAGTTTACAAACATTCTGCCAACCATGGATTTCCAGTGGTGGGTTTTGGACTGATCTTGTTGATCGTGTACATACCCGCTACGAACGGACTAAATAATGAAAACGCTGCTGGCAGCGGAATCCAATACAGCTGGGAGACTTGGCTGGATGACAGAGTCCCGGACAGAGAAGTGGAGCCGGCCGGCTTCACCCTGGTCAGAGCGGACCGCGATCCTGGTAAGAGAGCGACTCTGTACCCCCGACATTGAACTGCTTTCTGTGTCACTGCGACCTTACTATCTGCCCCGTGAGTTCCCCCAATTGTTTGTTACCGTTGTGTACTGTTGATAATCACAAGTTTACTGGAGAACTGAGACCAAGTAGAGACTTTGGACAGGGTGGATATGGTATAATAAAGGAAGTTTATTCAGAGGTAAAGATATCTGGAATCGCGTGCACGGACTCGTTCGTCAAACTCTTAGGGAGCTATCTGAAGAGAGCCCCGAAAACATTGTGTGCAGACATTTTATACAATAAATGATGTAGGTTGAATCTAGTAGTTCTGATCTTCTGATTGGTCCTGATGAGTTGGGCGAGGTCCCCTCCACTGTTGCATTGGCTCTGAGTCGGGTTCTCTGTCTTCAAATGTTCAGCCTAAAGAGAGGGGATTTTTGTGTGTGTGTGTGTGTGTGTTTAACAGTGATGATGTGTGTGTGTGTGTGTGTTATCAGTGATGATGTGTGTGTGTGTGTGTGTGTGTGTGTGTGTCCTCAGAGCAAGAACTCGTGAGTTGGAAGAACTGAGAGACCTATGGCGTGGGTGTTGTCCTTGGCCACCTGCTGACAAGGCTGACAAGATAGGACTCTTTTGTCCATTGTTATAGGATAGGAACAGCATTGATTGAAAACAAACGCCCAACACAAAATGGGTCATGCACAAGATTTTAGTCAGACCAAGCTATAACATTATATATTTACTACGACAGTACATTCAACCAAAAGCTAATATAACAAAGGCATCAGAGATTATTTATAATCTGTCACAGAAACTGGAATCCATCTCCCCAGATCAGTCAATAAATGCTTCTGGTATTGACTTATATGCTGCCCCTGTCTTCATGTTGTTGCTGGACATATCTTTTTTAAAATGTGTGTAGGTCACCTAAATCATCAGAAAAATTGCCCCTCCTGAGAATCTTTTCAGGAGCCGCCACTGCTCAGGACTGCTGCACACTTCAGGACGGCTCTCAGTGGATAGCTTCACCACCTTGCTTAGGCCATTTCCCGTTTTCAGATGGTTTCCAGTAGACTCTGTCTTCTTTGTGTCACTGCACACCTCTTCCACTGCGTTTGAGGCCTCAGGACCTCCACTGAACACCTCAGGCACTCTGATGCACACCTCAGGACTGCTGCACACCTCAGGACGGTTCTCAGTGGATAGCTTCACCACCTTGCTTAGGCCATTTCCCGTTTTCAGATGGTTTCCAGTAGACTCTGTCTTCTTTGTGTCACTGCACACCTCTTCCACTGCATTTGAGGCCTCAGGACCTCTGCTGCACACCTCAGGAAGGCTCTCGGTGGATCCGAAATAGGACTAAACAGACAATGCAGCGTAATTAAAGAGCAAGAACAACACATCTGTCGTTTTTCAAAAAACATACCACAGACATCCAAAGTCTAAGATTATAGTAGCTAATTTATAATATTGTCCAGATTGAGACAACCCTGATACACCCAACTTTCAAAGATGCTAGACCTTTCATTTACAAAACAGGCTTCTTGTTCATTACCTTTGGGAGATTTGCAATCATATTAGTGAAGTCTTGGTGCAGCTGATCTTCCCAGCCCTCCTTCAGCCACCCTTTGGGGTTCACAACATTGCTAAGGACATTTTCAGTGTCCAGAAGGTTTTCAGCAGCCGCTGTCTTCTTTTTGTCACTGGACACCTCTTCCACTGCGTTTGGTGCCTCAGGCACCTCACTGAACACCTCAGGACTTCCCCTGCACACCTCAGGACCTCCATTGAACACTTCAGGCACTCCACTGCACATGTCAGGCACTCCACTGCATACCTCGGGACCTCCACTGAACACCTCAGGCACTCTGATGCACACCTCAGGATTGCTGCACACCTCAGGACGGCTCTCAGTGGATAGCTGCACAACCTTGCATAGGCCATTTCCCGTTTTCAGATGATTTCCAGTAGACTCTGTCTTCTTTGTGTCACTGCACACCTCTTCCACTGCGTTTGAGGCCTCAGGACCTCCACTGCACACCTCAGGACCTGTGCTGCACACCTGTGAACTTATGCTGCACACCTCAGGACCTCTGCTGCTCACCTCAGGACCTCTGCACCTCACCTCAGGACCTCTGCACCTCACCTCAGGACCTCCGCTTCTCACCTCAGGACCTCTGCACCTCACCTCAGGACCTCCGCTTCTCACCTCAGGCACGCTTCTGCACACTTCAGGACCTCTTCTGCACACCTCAGGACCTCTGCTGCACACCTCAGGCACTCTGCTACACACCTCAGGACCTCTGCCACACATCTCTGGAAGGCTCTCAGTGGATCCGAAATAGGACTAAATAGACAATGCAGAGCAATGAAAGAGTAAGAACAAAACAATATCTGTCCTTTTTCACAAAACATACCACAGACATCTAAAGTCAAAATGTATAGAAGCTCATTTGTAATATTGTCCAGTTTGAGACAACTCTGATACACCCAACTTGGAAAGACACTTACGAAACAGGCTTCTTGTTCCTTACCTTTGGTAGTTCCGCACCGCAATCATATCATAGAATTTTCGGGTTAACTTCCAACGCTCCTCTTTCAGAAGCTGGATGTCTCCGTCGGTAGCAGTGTCCACGATGACATTTGGTATCCTTAATTCATCCTGAACTCTCTGGCCACTGAGCAGGATAACTCTCTCTGTCTCTGTTTCCTGTAATTCCAGGCCCCTCTTTGCATCCCAAGTCTATGTAACAACATAATATGTCATTAAAAGACTGTTGATGTACCAGGTGAGACTGGACACTGGTCCATCATTGAAATGATGGGGAAAATTATGAATTTGAACTGATAGCTATTGTTTTTCTCTGGGTACAAAAATGAGCTTGCTGATATTTGAAGTGCTTTACAGTGGGTGTACTGTTTGCTCTACATAGTCCTCACCAATTCAGCTACAGAGACCTTCCTCCATCTCTTCCATGTCTCTGCCTCACGCCTTCATGTGAATATGGAAATGTATCAGACTGTGTCTGTCTACACTATCTATCAAACTATTGCTATCATCTAATATATTTTGATACATTCAGGTTATTATTTGGCCTTGTGTACTGATGTGATAAACTCAAGTTACCTAAATGAAGTATAAAGTTTCGTACTTCGTATTTGAAAATAGTCTGAGAACACTGCACTTACTCCAGGAAGACTATTTTCCCTGCCAGGAGCCAGGCCTTCAGTGGTCTCAGAGGGAGGTCCAGTGGGAGCCTTCCCTGGGCTTTCAGCATACAGAATTGCCTCTTGAGCATTTTCTGCAATAGAGTCTTCAATTAGTGACTTAACCAGTTAGAATGTGGCAATCAGAGAGTGATATGAATTGGTTCATTTTAAAAACGAACTGCTCCTCCATGGAGAGTGATGAGGCCTTATTGATTATGAATTGTTGTTGGCCAAAACCCTGCAGAAAGAGCGAGGGTTACTGAGCACAGTACCCAACACCAGATGTCTACAGCAGTACATCTATCTTTTATTAATTCATGCTGGTAAAAGTTATCTAAATGGGAAGAATATATATTATACCTTACATAGAACAAGACCATGCAATATAAACAATGGAAATGCAGATGAGATTAATGAGATCTTAATTATGATGAGGAAGCAAGTCATCTTAGATTGTCGATAAATTGGTTGTATATCTAATAGATTCGATATGATCCAAGTAACGTTATTTTTCTCAAATGTCGAATGCGTGCAATATCGGTCATTCTCATTATGGGAAGACCTACTTACCTTACTGAGAACAATAAAAAATATTGATTGACTTGAATGAAGAATGCGCGTTTGCTATAGATGAAGTTGCATATTCAGGAGAAGGCACCACTACCACTAATTGCATTGGGGTGTTTCTGGACTGGCCGGCCAGCACGCTGTCCTTTTACAGCGTCTCCTCTGACGCTATGACACACCTGCACACGTACAATGACTTGTTCACTGGACCCCTTTACCCTGCATTCAATATTCACACTGAAGAGGAGCAGGAGGGGTCCATCAGATTGTTGTCACGTTCATTAAGGCCCTTCAATATTCACACTGAAGAGGAGAAGGAGGGGTCCATCAGATTGTTGTAACGTTCATTAAGGCCCTTCAATATTCACACTGAAGAGGAGAAGGAGGGGTCCATCAGATTGTTGTAATGTTCATTAAGGCCCTACAATATTCACACAGAAGAGGAGAAGGAGGGGTCCATCAGATTGTTGTAACGTTCATTTAGGGCCATGTCAAGGTTTAGAAGAAATGACTGTGATTATATCTTCTACTAATGACATTGTGTAGGTTTAAGGGGACCTCTGGTTTTCTACTGAAGGGGTTTGGCTGCTGTTGTAACCTGACTTCATTGTCCTTCGGTATCTTAGTTAATGAATGACAGATGAAGATCCATTGGTAGCATGGTCATTTATATTTATTATGGATTCCCCATAGGCAGCAGCTACTCTTCCTGGGGTCCAGCAAAATAAAGGCAGTTATACATTTTAAAAACATGACAACAAACTTTACAATGCATTCATAACAGATTTCACAACATATTAAGTGTGTGCCCTCAGGCCTCTACTCTACTACCACATATCTAGAACACAAAATCCATGTGTACATGTGTGTATAGTGCGTACGTTATCATGAGTTTGTGTGCATGTGTCTATGTTTGTGTTGCTTCACAGTCCCCGCTGTTCCATAAGGTGTATTTTTTATCCGTTTTTTAAATCTAATTTGACTGCTGGCATGAGTTACTTGATGTGGAATAGAGTTCCATGTAGTCATGGCTCTATATAGTACTGTGCTCCTCCCATAGTCTGTTCTGGACTTGGGGACTGTGAAGAGACCTCTGGTGGCATGTCTTGTGGGGTATGCATGTGTGTCCGATGCCATGTCAATACCTCTCACAAATACAAGTAGTGATGAAGTCAATCTCTCCTCCACTTTGAGCCAGGAGAGATTGACATGCATTTTATTAATGTTAGCTCTCTGTTTACATCCAGGGCCAGCCGTGCTGCCCTGTTCTGAGCCAATTGCAATTTTCCTAAGTGCCTCTTTGTGGCACCTGACCGCATGACTGAACAGTAGTCCAGGTGCGACAAAACTAGGGCCTGTAGGACCTGCCTTGTTGATAGTGCTGTTAAGAAGGCAGAGCAGCGCTTAATTATTGTCACGATCGTCTGAAGGAGCGGACCAATACGCAGCGCGTGGAGTGAACATGATGACTTTATTAATAAAGCAACCACGAAGAAAACAACAAATGACGATACGTGAAGTTCAAAATACTGATACAGACTAACAGCAACACAGAAACAATAACCCACAAAACAAAGGTGAAAACACACAGAATATATATGGCTCCCAATCAGAGATAACGAGCCGACAGCTGACACTCGTTACCTCCGATTGGGAGTCATTAACCAATCACCACTAAATACAAACAAAATGAAACTCACCCATCCCCAACACCACCAAATGAGATACACCCTGGCTCACATATACAAGTCCTAGAGCCAGAGTGTCACAGTACCCCCCCCTAAAGGTGCGAACTCCGGGCGCACCAACATCAGGACTAGGGGAGGGTCTGGGTGGGCGTCTGTCCATGGTGGCGGTTCTGGCCCCGGTCGTGATCCCCACCCCACCACAGTCACAACCTGCTTCGATAGCCTCCTCCCAATGACCACCCTCCAACTAACCCCACCTGGACTAAGGGGCAACACCGGACTAAGGGGCAGCATCGGCCTAAGGGGCAGCACCGGGATAAGGGGCAGCACCGGGATAAGGGGCAGCACCGGAACAAGGGGCAGCACCGGAACAAGGGGCAGCACCGGGCTAAGGGGCAGCACCGGACTAAGGGGCCGCACCGGGCTAAGGGGCAGCACCGGACTAAGGGGCAGCACCGGGCTAAGGGGCAGCACCTGACTAGATGGCGGATCCTGGCTGGCTGGCTCTCGCGGATCCTGGCGGGACGGCTCTGGCGGATCCTGGCGGGACGGCTCTGGCGGATCCAGGCTGGACGGCTCTGGCGGATCCCGGCGGGACGGCTCTGGCGGATCCCGGCGGGACGGCTCTGGCGGATCCTGGCTGGACGGCTCTGGCGGATCCTGGCTGGACGGCTCTGGCGGATCCTGGCTGGACGGCTCTGGCGGATCCTGGCTGGACGGCTCTGGCGGATCCTGGCTGGACGGCTCTGGCGGATCCTGGCTAGACGGCTCTGGCGGATCCTGGCTGGACGACTCTGGCGGATCCTGGCTGGACGGCTCTGGCGGATCCTGGCTGGCTGACGGATCTGGCTGCTCATGGCTGGCTGACGGATCTGGCTGCTCATGGCTGGCTGACGGATCTGGCTGCTCATGGCTGGCTGACGGATCTGGCTGCTCATGGCTGGCTGACGGATCTGGCTGCTCATGGCTGGCTGACGGGTCTGGCTGCTCATGGCTGGCTGACGGATCTGGCTGCTCATGGCTGGCTGACGGATCTGGCTGCTCATGGCTGGCTGACGGATCTGGCTGCTCATGGCTGGCTGACGGATCTGGCTGCTCATGGCTGGCTGATGGTGCTGGCTGGGCGGCTGGCGGTGGAGGCGGACCCCAGCCTCGGATTGCAGTCATCACCTCCAGCAGGGCGGCTCCCATCTGCAGGAGCTGCTCTTTCTGGTCCCAAACCTGAGCTTCCAGTCTAGTATGGGCTGCGTCGGCTCCTGCTGATTCCATAGCAAGTGTATGATTCTGTCTGGCGGAAGGCTCTAGCGGCTCCTGTCTGGCGGAAGGCTCTAGCGGCTCCGATCTGGCGGACGGCTCTGAAGGCTCATGGCAGACGGGCGGCTTTGCAGGCTCAGTACAGACGGGCGGCTTATGCAGCGCTTGGCAGACGGGCAGTTCAGACGCCATAGGGCAGACGGGCAGTTCCAGCGCCGTTGGGCAGACGGCCAGTTCAGGCGCCGTTGGGCAGACGGCCAGTTCAGGCGCCGTTGGGCAGACGGCCAGTTCAGGCGCCGTTGGGCAGACGGCAGACTCTGGCCGGCTGGCGACGCACCCCGTAGGCTTCGTGCGTGGAGCAGGAACAGGCCGGGCCGGGCTGGCGACGCACATCGTGGACCTGGTGCGTGGAGTAGGAACAGGCCGGTCCGTACCGGGAACACACACCACTGGCCTTAACTGGGGATCAGGAACGGGCCGGACCGGACTGGTAACACACTTCAGTCTCTCATGCCGTGCCACAACAACTTCCCTCCTTCTACTCGCCAATGACTCCCGTACTCCGTTAGCCTTCTCTCCTTTTCTCCCTGTGGCAGCCTCCTGCTGCTCTGTCGCCCAAGCCATGTGCCCCCCCCAAAAAATTTCTTGGGGTTGCCTCTCTTCCACGGGCTTCCAGCCTCGCCTTCGCGCTGCCTCCTCGTACCACCTCCTCTCGGCTTTGGCTGCCTCCAGCTCTTCACGAGGGCGGTGATATTCCTCCGGTTGTGCCCAAGGACCCTTTCCAGCCCGAATCTCCTCCCATGTCCAAAAATCCTTAGGAGGCGTCCATAACTCCTGTGTAGGTAGGTCCTGTTGCCGCTTGTTACGCTGCTTGGTCCTTTTGTGGTGGGTTATTCTGTCACGATCGTCTGAAGGAGCGGACCAATACGCAGCGCGTGGAGTGAACATGATGACTTTATTAATAAAGCAACCACGAAGAAAACAACAAATGACGATACGTGAAGTTCAAAATACTGATACAGACTAACAGCAACACAGAAACAATAACCCACAAAACAAAGGTGAAAACACACAGAATATATATGGCTCCCAATCAGAGATAACGAGCCGACAGCTGACACTCGTTACCTCCGATTGGGAGTCATTAACCAATCACCACTAAATACAAACAAAATGAAACTCACCCATCCCCAACACCACCAAATGAGATACACCCTGGCTCACATATACAAGTCCTAGAGCCAGAGTGTCACAATTATGGACATAGTTCTCCCCATCTTAGCTACTGTTGTATCAATATGCTTTGACCATGACAGTTTACAATCCAGGGTTACTCCAAGCAGTTTAGTCTCCTCAACTTGCTCAATTTCCACATAATTCCTTACAATATTTAGTTGAGGTTTAGGGTTTAGTGAATGATTTGTCCCAAATACAATGCTTTTAGTTTTTGAAATATTTAGGACTAACTTATTCCTTGCCACCCATTCTGAAACTAACCTCAGCTCTTTGTTAAGTGTTGCTGTCATTTCAGTCGCTGTGGTAGCTGACGTGTATAGTGTTGAGTCATTCGCATACACAGACACACTGGCTTTACTAAAGATTGAAAAAAGTAAGGGGCCTAGACAGCTGCCCTGGGGAATTCCTGATTCTACCTGGATTATGTTGAAGAGGCTTCCATTAAAGAACACCCTCTGTGTTCTGTTAGACAGGTAACTCTTCATCCACAATATAACAGGGGGTGTAAAGCCATAACACATACGTTTTTCCAGCAGCAGACTATGATCGATAACGTCAAAAGCCGCACTGAAGTCTAACAAAACAGCCCCCACAATCTTTTTATCATCAATTTCAGTCATTTGTGTAAGTGCTGTGTTTGATGAATGTCCTTCCCTATAAGCGTGCTGAAAGTCTGTTGTCAATTTGTTTACTGTAAAATAGCATTTTATCTGGTCAATTACCATTTTTTCCAAAAGTTTACTAAGAGTTGGGAACAGGCTGATTGGTCGGCTATTTGAGCCAGTTAAGGGGGATTTACTATTCTCAGGTAGGGGTATAAATGTTGCTTCCCTCCAGGCCTGAGGGCACACACTTTCTAGTAGGCTTAAATTGAAGGTATGGCAAATAGGAGCGGCAATATCGACCTCTATTATCCTCAGTAATTTTCCATCCAAGTTGTCAGACCCCGGTGGCTTGTCATTGATGATAGACAATAATACTTTTCCACACTTACTTTACGGAATTCAAAATTACAATGCTTGTCTTTCATAATTTGGTCAGATATACTTGGATGTATAGTGTCAGCGTTTGTTGTTGGCATGTCATGCCTAAGTTTGCTAATAATTAAAGTAGTTGGCAATATCAGTGGGTTTTGTGATGAATGAGCCATTGATTCAATGATGGGAGCGGAGTTTGCCTTTTTGCCCAAAATGTCATGTAAGGTGCTCCAAAGCTTTTTACTATAATTCAATGTCATTTATCTTTGTTTCATAGTGTAGTTTCTTCTTTTTATTCAGTTCAGTCACATGATTTCTCAATTTGCAGTATGTTTGCCAATCGGTTGTACAGCCAGACCTATTTGCCATATCTTTTGCCTCATCCCTCTAAATTATAAAAAATTTCAATTCCTCATCAATCCACGGGGATTTAACAGTTTTTACAGTCATTTTCTTAATGGGTGCATTGTTATTAGTAACTGGGATAAGCAATTTCAAAAATGTGTCAAGTGCAGTGTCTGTTTGCTCCTCAGTACACACCACGAACCAACAAATATTATTACATCAGCAACATAGGAATCACTACAAAACTTATTGTATGACCTCTTACACACTATATTAGGCCCAGCCTTTGGAACTTTGGTTTTCCTAGATATGGCTACTATATTGTGATCACTACATCCGATGGATTTTGGATACTGCTTTCAAACAAATGTCTGCAGCATTAGTAAAGATGTGATCAATACATGTTGATGATTTCAGTTCCTGTACTGTTTGTAACTACCCTGGTAGGTTGATTGATAACCTGAACCAGGTTGCAGGCACTAGTTTACAGTTTGAAGCTTTCTCTTGAGTGGGCAGCCTGATGAAAGCCAGTCAATATTTAAATCACCCAGAAAGTATACCTCTCTATTGATATCACATACATTATCAAGCATTTCACACATGTTATCCAGATACTGACTGTTAGCATTTGGTGGTCTATAGCAGATACTGACTGTTAGCATTTGGTGGTCTAGGCAGGTGAACCTGTAGCCATATTACTTCAACAGTATTTAACATGAGATCCTCTCTAAGCTTTACAGGAATGTGGTTCTGAATATAGACAGCAACACCGCCCCGTTAGCATTTCTGTATTTTCTGTAAATGTAATAACCCTGTGTTGCTAACACTGTATCATCAAAGGTATTATCTAAGTGAGTTTCAGAGATTGTCAGAATATGAATGTCATCTGTTACTAGCAAATTATTGATTTCATGAACCTTGTTTCTTAAGCTACATATGTTAACTTGGGCTATTTTTAACACTTTTCTGGGATGCTTCATTCTTTTTCTTGCTTTACTGGGAAGCTTAGCAGAGGTAGACATATTCTGGTTATTTTTATTAGTGCAGGGTGAGCTGCACACAGTGGACTTCCTACTAGGGCACACCACCTCAGTGGCAACAGTATTACTCTGGTTCATAGGCATATGAGTACTGCATACAATAGCTGTAGGATCAGCAGAGGCATTCCGGGCAGTAAGAGGGACATAAATTAGGTTATTTACATTGTGTCTTCCAATGTCCCTAGGATAATGTACATTTGCTGAAGCATTATGACAACTCAGCGACACAATGGTAGGGATTAAATGAGCTGGACTTGGGTCATTGATAAGTCATTGTCTCAACGCAGCCTTATAATGGTGTGAAATGATCCAGGAACCCAAATGATTTGGATGGATCCCATCCTCCTTATAATACAAGCTTTGTTTCCAGAAGGTATCAAAATGGTCAATAAATGATTCATGTAGGTACTGAACTGTCTGTCTGGTCTGTCTATTTAGGCGTAACGTCTCATCAATGCACAGTTACCGTTGATATATATCCATGACAACATGATGTGATAATTGCCCCTATAGCGTATCATAACTTGCTATAAGAATTCATTAGAGCTCCATGCATTCCTAACAGCTCCATGCATTCCTAACAGCTCCCTGCATTTCTAACAGCTCCCTGCATTCCTAACAGCTCCCTGCATTCCTAACAGCTCCATGCATTCCTAACAGCTCCATGCATTCCTAACAGCTCCATTCGTCCATAACAGCTCCATGCATTCATTACAGCTCTATGCATTCATAACAGCTACATGCAAATGTTATACATATGTACAGAATGGTGTAATAAATAATTGGTCATTTAGCAGACGCTCTTATCCAGAGCGACTTACAGGAGCAATTAGGGTTAAGTGCCTTGCTCAAGGGCACATCGACAGATTTTTCACCTAGTCGGCTCGGGGATTAGAACCAGCGACCTTTCGGTTACTGGCACAACGCTCTTAACCACTAAGCTACCTGCTGCCCTGAATTTAGTTTTTATTTAGTTGAACCTGCCAGACACCCGGATCCTTCTGTTCTGGTGTGTAGTCACTAGGAACCTAACAGAACCAAAACAGAGCCAATCGGAACAGGGAGGGAACTATCTGAATTCGTCTAATATATACTCCTATTTTCATAGCCAATTCTTATTTTTTTTTTTGATGAAAAAAGGTTTGTCAGACTAATGAATACACCCCTTTTCTCTGAGTGGGAGGGGCGGGGAGTGGTGAGCTGATAAAGAGAGAGACAGAAAAGGAAACGGAAGTGAGACCTCAATGAACTAAGTAGAACGGACCCAGCTGCTATCATTGGTGTCTATGGGAGAGCCACCCCCTTCAGTAGATCGGACCCGGCTGCTATCATTGGTGTCTATGGGAGAGCCAAACCCCTTCAGTAGATCGGACCCAGCAGCTATCATTGGTGTCTATGGGAGAGCCACCCCCTTCAGTAGATCGGACCCGGCTGCTATCATTGGTGTCTATGGGAGAGCCACCCCCTTCAGTAGATCGGACCCGGCTGCTATCATTGGTGTCTATGGGAGAGCCACTCCATTCAGTAGACTGTGGGATTATTTAAGATACTGTTCGAAGAGGTAGGGTTTCAGGTGCTTTCGAAAGAGTGACAGGGACTCTGCTGTCCTAGCTTCAGAGGGAAGCTGGTTCCACCATTGGGGTGTCAGGACAGAGAAGAGCTTGGACTGGGCTGAGCGGGAGCTGCCCTCCCGTAGGGGTGGGAGGGCCAAGAGACCAGAGGTGGCAGAACAGAGTTCTTGGGTTGGGGTGTAGGGTTTGAGCAGAGCCTGAAGGTAGGGAGGGGCAGTTCCTCTTGCTGCTCCGTAGGCAAGTACCATGGTCTTGTAGTGGATGAGAGCTTCGACTGGAAGCCAGTGGAGTGTGCGGAGGAGCAGGGTGACAGGAGAGATCTTGGGAAGGTTGAAAACCAGGCAGGCTGCTGCGTTCTGGATAAATTGGTTTGATGGCACAAGTGCCTGGATTAGTACATGGCCAAAAGAAGAAACAGGACTCAGTGTTGACCTGGAGTGAACTGAAGGGTCGCTATCCAGTAAGAAACAGAAGAGAAGCATCATTCTTCCTACTCTGGACAAACTGTCAGTGGAGATCCTAAAGAGGGAGGTCCTTACTCCCAAGAAGAGGTTTTCATTGGCCGGGAAGAGGACGGAGTCACCCTCAATCAAGAGGCTGTCATTGGGTAACTCTAGGAAGGAGTCTGTGTC
This sequence comes from Coregonus lavaretus, assembly GCF_964263955.1. Lineage (NCBI taxonomy): Eukaryota > Metazoa > Chordata > Actinopteri > Salmoniformes > Salmonidae > Coregonus > Coregonus lavaretus. Next base: position 65,107 of record NW_028162455.1, on the reverse strand, counting down.
ACTGAAGAGTCTCTCTCCGGGTAAGAGGAAGAAAGAGGTGAAGAAAGGAGAACTGAAGATATTCTCTCTGGGTTATATTGGAAAGGAATCACCTTCACCACCACCCAGAAATATATTCTCTCTGGTTAACATCAAGAAGGAATCACCTCCTCCACCAACCAAAAATACACTACATTGCCAAAAGTATGTGGACACCTGCTCGTCAAACATCTCATTCCAAAATCATGGGCATTAATATGGAATTGGTCCCCATTTGCAGCTATAACAGCCTCCACTCTTCTGGGAAGGCTTTCCACTAGATGTTGGAACATTGCTGCTGGGACTTGCTTCCATTCAGCCACAAGAGCATTAGTGAGATCGGGCGCTGATGTTGGGCGATTAGGCCTGTCTCGCAGTCGGCGTTCCAATTCATCCCAAAGGTGTTCGAAGGGGGTTGAGTTCAGGGCTCTGTGCAGGCCAGTCAAGTTCTTCCACACCGATCTCTAAACACCATTTCTGTATGGACCTCGCTTTGTTCACGGGGGCATTGTCATGCTGAAACAGGAAAGGGCCTTCCCCAAACTGTTGCCACAAAGTTGGAAGCACAGAATGGTCTAGAATGTCATTGTATGCTATAGCGTTAAGATTTCCCTTCACTGGAACTAAGGAGCCTGAACCATGAAAAACAGCCCCAGACCATTATTCCTCCTCCACCACCACCACCCAAAAATATATTTCCCAATTTAACATCAAGGAGTCAAATCCCAAAGATTATACCTGGCAAATGTTAATCCCTTAATTTAAACATGACCTAGGCCCTAGACAGACAGAGAGAGAGATAGATGGACAGACAGAGAGAGAGAGAGAGACAGACAGACAGATGGACAGACAGAGACAAACAGCTTCAGACAGACACACACACACACACACACACACACACACACACACACACACACAGCTTTGTAATACAAGCTAAGACACGCCTCTCTGCCTATTTGTTTGAATTTATTTCTATCCAATCACCAAGCCTGTTAGAACAGAACCGTTGCCAGAGGTTATGAAACTTTGCGGTTAACAGGAAGGAGCCTACCCTACAACGCCCAGAGTAGACAGGACAACAAAACAACTTACATGCGGTACGTGTCGTCTTTTTAGGGATTCAAAGCTCTATATAACCGTTATATAGATATGTGTTACATCCTACCCAGTGTTGTACATTTGTCTTTTACCTTTTCTGTTTATGTGTTGAGTTTCAAAGAACTGTCTGCTTTGATACACGGTGTATCGCTCTTATCGTGGTCAGGTCGTTATTGTTAAAGAAAATGTGTAAACTGGGTAGTTCGAGCCCTGAATGCTGATTGGCTGAAAGCCATGGTATATGAGACCGTATACCACGGGTATGACAAAACACTTATTTTTACTGTTCTAATTATGTTGGTAACCATTTTACAATAGCAATAAGGCACCTCTGGGGTTTGTGGTATATCAGCCATATACCACACCCCCTTGGACCTTATTGCTTAAGTATACTCAATGACGTACCTGGTTAAATAAGAGCAAATAAAATACATTTACTACGGCATCGTTCTGTAAATCAACTAGTATCCTATGTATCCTACATGTATTCTACATGTTTTTTAAAATATTTCTATTTTTACGTCATTTAGCAGACGCTCTTATCCAGAGCGACTTACAGTTAGTGCATACATTATTATTTTTTATTTATTTTCATACTGGCCCCCCGTGGGAATCGAACCCACAACCCTGGCGTTGCAAACGCCGTGCTCTACCAACTGAGCTACCTCCCTGCCGGCCATTCCCTCCCCTACCCTGGACGACGCTGGGCCAATTGTGCGCCGCCCCATTGGTCTCCCGGTTGCGGCCGGCTACAGCAGAGCCTGGATTCGAACCAGGATCTCTAGTGGATCAGCCTTAGACCACTGCGCCACTCGGGGGAAGCGCATGGCCTTATATATTGAATATCCCAATGATGAAGAGAGAGAGAAAGAAAAACAGACAGACTGATGGACAGAGAGAGACAGACTAACAGACAGACTGACTGACAGATAGACAGACTGACAGACAACAGACAGACTGACTGACTGACAGACTGACAGACAGACTAACAGACTGACAGACAGAAAAATCAACTTCATTAATTAATTTATGCTTTAAATACAAAGTATATAAAACAGACAGACAGACTGATAGACTGACTGACAGAAAAATCAACATGTTTTTAAAAATATTTATATATTTTATTTTTGAATATCCCTACTATGAAGAGAGAGAGAAAGAAACACATACAGACAGATGGATGGACAGAGAGACAGACCGACAGACAGACTGATAGAAAAATCAACTTTATTAATACATTTGTGCTTTAAATACAAAGTATATAAAACAGACAGACAGACACAGTTTTGTATTATAAACTAAGACACGCCTCTCTGACTATTCCTTTGAATTAATTTATATCCAGTCACCAAACCCTGTCAGTACAGAGATGATGAAACTTTGCGGTTAACTGCAAAGTCCAATTTAGCGACTTTGTCGCTATATTTAGCGAGTATTCAGAGCAGAAGATGTTCACCACTCCGCGTCCAGACTGCAAATGAATCGCGCATGCGAGAAGCCGCCGCTGGCTGATCCCGCCCTTATTTTTTTGTGGTCCATTTAGATTGTTAATGTAGATTGTATACAAAAAAAATTCTCTCTCACGAAGTTATTCCTCTCTCCTACAGCGTCCATCACAATTACAAGCGCATGACCAATGATGCAAATTGAGTGTTGACGTAATTTAGCGACTTCTAGTGACTTTTAGGACAGCCAATAGCTACTTTACTTACTGAGGAGTTGGCAACACTGAGGAAGTATCCTCCTCTACAACGCCCAGAACATGAAACAGACCAAAGAAAGTAGGAGGAAGAAAGCAGCATTGTAGACGGCACAACAAGACAACTTACATGCGGTAAGTGTCGTCTTTTTAGGGATTCAAAGCTCTATATAACCGTTATATAGATATGTTTTACATCCTACCGAGTGTTGTGCATTTGTTTTTTACGTTTTCTGTTTATGTGTTGAGTTTTAAAGAATTGTCTGCTTTGCTGCACGGTGTCTCGCTCTTATCGTGGTCAGGTTGTTATTGTTAAAGAAAATGTATACTCAATGGCGTACCTGGTTAAATAAAATAAATATACTAGGGAATCTTTCTGTAAGTCAACTATGTATCCTTTGTGATGACCATTCTAGCCTTCTGTGGTTATGGCATAGGACTACAATACTGATACCGAATTGAGACTGTACTGAGGGCAAAAGGGGGTACAACTCAATATTAGGAAGGTGTTCTGAGGGCAAAAGGGGGTACAACTCAATATTAGGAAGGTGTTCTGAGGGCAAAAGGGGTGTAACTCAATATTAGGAAGGTGTTCTGAGGGCAAAAGGGGGTGCAACTCAATATTAGGAAGGTGTTCTGAGGGCAAAAGGGGTGCAACTCAATATTAGGAAGGTGTTCTGAGGGCAAAAGGGGGTGTAACTCAATGTAAGGAAAGTGTTCAGTGTATATTGTCTGTTCTCTCTTTGCTTCTGGCTCTCTCAGGGGGAGGAGACTGACTGTCTTATATCATGGATCAGACTCCTCAGTCCCTCGTTCCAGCCCAGGACTCTGGTCCGCTGTCCTCCATTACGGCTCAGCCTGCCCCACCACAGTCCTCCATTACGGCTCAGCCTGCCCCACCACAGTCCTCCATTACGGCTCAGCCTGCCCCACCACAGTCCTCCATTACAGCTCAGGGTGGTTCTGTTGTTGTTGCACCCCAACTTGTTGGCTGCAATCTCGGAGGTTCAGTTTATGAAAACATCAGTGTTACTATGCCTTCACATGGTGCTGGTAAGACAATTCTTTATTGTTATTTTTGTTATAATAGAAAATAATGCAAAAAAACAAAACAAATTATTACAGAAATGTTGATTAGTTAATATGCAGTGTCCCTGTCAAATAATACTATACAATTAAGCATATATTTTTTGTTTTGATAGGGTACGACAGTTGAACTAAGCTCATGAGGTATTTGTAAGTTGTATTCTTCAAGAATCAAATGGGTACACAGTATATAATTAATTTTAAAGTAAAAAAATGGATGTACCAGTTGTAGATTAACACACACACACAGACTCATAAAAGTCTGGAAAAAAAAAAATATGGCACGCCCATGCAGGAAATCGGACTTTGAAACCAGTAACTGAAAGTATTGTGTTCGTTACGGTACTGAATACTGCAGATAAAAAAACAGAAGTAAAGATATATTTTATGCATCCCACAACACTATCAATGTTCTTTCCTCATTAGATGAAGATCTGCAAAAAGTCAAGGGCAAACACAAGTCCAACATGAAGAAGAAGTTTGGGAGCATCTTTGAGAGGCTTGGAAAACGGGGAAACCCAACATTGCTGGACAATATTTACACCGAGCTCTACATCACAACTGGGGAGAGTGAAGGGGTTAATAAAGAGCATGAGGTATGGCAGATTGAAGATACGGCTCGGACCAAAGCATTTCAAGACCATGCAATCAACTGCAATGACATCTTTAAATCTTTAGACCCTAAGACAGAGGAACATAATGACAAATCCCAATCCAAACAAGCGGTACCCGTCAGAACTGTGCTGACAAAGGGAATCGCTGGCATTGGAAAAACGGTCTCAGTGCAGAAGTTCATCCTTGACTGGGCAGAAGGAATAGCCAATCGGGATGTAGATTTTGTCTTCGCACTTCCATTCAGGGACTTGAATTTCATCAAAGATGACTACAATCTCTTGGAGCTCCTGAGTGACTTCCACCCTGAACTAACAGATATCAATGATGCAAAGAAGGTGGTCGACTGCAAAGTCGTGTTCATCTTGGATGGTCTGGATGAAAGCCAACTTCCACTGGATTTCCATAACAACAAGAGGTTGTCTAATGTAACCAAGACAACATCAGTGGACGTGCTGCTGACAAACCTCATCAAGGGGAATCTGCTTCCTTCTGCTCTCCTCTGGATAACCTCCCGACCAGCAGCAGTTGATAAGATACCCTCCGACTGTTTTGACCGTGTAACAGAAGTTCGGGGATTCAACGACCCACTGAAAGAAGAATACTTCAAGAAGAGATTCAGTGATGATGAGAACCTGTCCAGCAAAATCATCTCACACATAAAGACATCGAGGAGTCTCTTCATCATGTGCCACATTCCGGTCTTCTGTTGGATTACTGCCATGGTTCTTGGGAACATGTTGAGAGGATCCTGTTCTGAAGAAGTCCCTAAAACTCTGACTGAGATGTACATTTGTTTCCTACTCACTCTGACAAACCTGGAGAACAAGAAGCATGGGAAAAATGAAACAGACCTTCGGAAACTGTCAGAGTCTGACGTACAGATCATTTTGAAACTTGGAAAACTAGCCTCCCATAACCTGTTAAAGAGCAATCTGGTGTTTTCTGAAGAAGATTTGAGAGAGTGTGATATTGATATCAATGAAGCCTTTTTGGGCTCAGGGATGTGCACAGAGATCTTCAGAGAGGAGGACCCAATGTTTAGAGTGAAGTTGTATAGCTTTGTGCATCTCAGCATTCAGGAGTTCTTCACAGCACTCTATGTTTCCCATTGTCATGCCAATGGTTTGCCATGTATTTCACCATGGGTTTCACTATATTTCGGAAAGCTGGATACATTGCATGACTTACACAGGTGTGCAGTGGATAAAGCGTTCCACAACAAGAACGGCCACCTGGACCTCTTCCTCCGCTTCCTTCTGGGCATCTCACTGGAGTCCAATCAGATCCTCTTGAAATGCCTACAGCTCCAGACAGAGGGAGACAAAGAGAGTATCCAGAATACCATCCAATACATCAAGGTCAAGTTATCGACTGAATGGTTTGTTTCCTCAGAGAGGTGTATCAATCTCCTCTACTGTTTGATTGAGCTGAAGGACAACTCCCTGGTGAATGAAATTCTAAAGTTCCTGACCTCCCAAAGTCTCTCCAAGATTGAGCTGACACCTGCTCAGTGCTCGGCGCTGGCGTACATGCTGTTGATGTCAGAGGAGGTGCTGGATGAATTTGACACGAGAAAATACAACACGTCAAGTCAGGGCCGTAGCAGACTCCTCCCAATAGTTAGATACTGCAGGAAGGCTATGTAAGTTCAGATGATAGTGAATTTACATTTACGTCATTTAGCAGACGCTCTTATCCAGAGCGACTTACAGGAGCAATTAGGGTTAAGTGCCTTGCTTAAGGGTACAGATAGATTTTTCACCTAGTCGGCTCGGGGAATAGAAACAGCGACCTTTCGGTTACTGGCACAACGCTCTTACCCACTAAGCTACCTGCCTCCATTTACTTTCCTAAGATTGGTAGATTACCGTAGTCACTTACGACTATTAGTATAATTTACACTTTTTTTATGTCCTTTATAAGCCCTTTGTTTTCCCCTCTTAAGGCTAGTGGCCTGCTATTTCACAGACGACTGCGCTGAAATTTTGGCATCAGCTATCCAAATGCCTGGCTCACACCTGAGAGAACTCAGCATAATCTACAGCCAGCTGGAGAACCAGAAGCCCTTCATAGACGCGCTGGCAAGTCCCAACAACAGACTAGAGTCACTAGACATCAGTCATATCCAAGGGTTTTCAACAACTGAGCTGGAGGTGCTAACTGCTGCACTGAATCAATCTTACAGTCAGCTGCACACACTAAGGTGAGCAATTATTAGTAAACAAAACAAAAAAAAGAGCAAACCAAGAAAAAGCTTCTTAGTAAAGTGGAAGAAAAATAGAAACGGAAGCCGTTTGTGACATGAATGGATAGATGGATCTACAGCTTCTTCTTCTGCTGGCAACTAGCAATGCAACAACGGCACCTAAGGGATGTTAGGGGACGGAACAGGGGAAGTCAGCCAAGTGTTTAGCTGTTTGAAGTCAATTTAAAAGACTCTTCTGTAAACTTGTTTACTACGATTACACTCCTTAAGAGAGACTAAAGCATGTAAGTCCACAAAGTGTAGAAGGATGATCCACTTTGTTGTAATCCATAGGTTTCCTGGGTGTTGGCTCGACGAGAGCTGCGGTGAAATTGTGGCTTCAGCTCTGGCGTCAGAGAACAGCCATCTGAGAGAGCTGGACCTCAGCGACAACAAACTGACAGACACCGGGGTGGAGGGGATCTCCACTGGGCTTATGAGTCCACACTGTGAACTGAAGATACTGAGGTGCGATATTTACGACAACAAGTGTTTCGAATCGTGTCAATCCATACAGCCCCTTTTAATTCCATATTCTCTCACGCCAGACTTGTCCGTTGTGAGGTCACTTCCTATGGAAGTTTGTCCCCTGCTCTAGCAGCCTCCCAGTTGGAGGAACTGCATCTGAGCTGCAACACCCTGGGCGACATGGGACTGAAGCTGCTCTCTGCTGGACTGGAGGATCCACACTGTCAGATACAGAAACAGGGGTGAGAAATGATGATGCTGTAAAAAAAAAAAAAAAAAAAAAAAATGTAAAGTGTGGTATACATACATACAGTTTTATTTAACATTCTATATTTCTGTGCACAGGTATTTGGATAAAACCAAATTCAAATTTCAATCTCTCTCTCTCTCTCTCTCTCTCTCTGTTTCTCCTGCTATCTCTCTCATTCATCTCTTAGACTGAGGCAGTGTAATCTATCAGAGTTATCCTGTGAGTCCCTGTCCTCTGTCCTGTGTTCAAACTCAACCCTGATAGAGCTGGACCTGAGAGACAACGACTTGGGGGATTCAGGAGTGGAGCGACTCTCTGCTGCACTGGGGGACCCTCGCTGTGCCTTGCAGGTTTTGGGGTGAGAGGCTCACATATTGATGTAAGCAAACCCTTTTGAATTGAGTATGGCACCCTAACTCATTCCAACTGTTCTCTGCAGGCTGTCTGGTTGTCTGGTCACAGAGGAAGGCTGTGCTTCTCTGGATTCAGCTCTGAGGTCAAACCCCTCCCACCTGAGAGAACTGGACCTGAGCTACAATCACCCAGGAGACTCTGGAGTGAAGCTGCTCTCTGCTAGACTGGAGGATCCACACTGTAGACTGGATAAACTCAAGTTAGTGTAATATGTTATGTGTACACTATTTAGTTACTTTAATATTCCTTTAATATTCCTCTGCATATTATGATTATTTCTTGACATGAACTATTTCTATTAAAACAATACAGTGTGGACTTGTGTGGAGAGTGCAGGATCAAACCAGGCCTGAGGAAATGTGAGTCTGACTGATGTGTAATATGATATACAGGGTTTCTTCAGTTTGACATTTCCTTTAAAACAATGAGAAAGTACCGTCAGCTAAACAGAAAAACATTTAACTTTCTTATTTCCCTGGCTCCTCATTGTGCATGTGTGTTTTCTACAGATTCCAGTGAGCTCACCCTGGACCCAGATTCTGCACACATTGACCTGAGGCTGTCTGAGGATAGGAGGACAGTGTTGTGGAGAGAGGACAATGCTAACAGTCAAAGTAGTGCTAGCATAGGAAACGAAGCTAACAATGCTAACAGTGGGGATGGTGCTAGCATAGGAAACGAAGCTAACAATGCTAACAGTGGGGACGGTGTTAGCATAGGAAACGAAGCTACCAGAGGGGAAGAATCAAATAAATGGATTGATCCATCAATTTGTACAAGATCCCTGTCTGTGCATTGTACCAAGGGTTTATCTACTGGACGTTTCTACTGGCAGGTGGAGGCCACAGGATGGTTTGATATTGGGGTTATTATCAACGAAAACAATAGTATCTACAATATGTATGACCTCGTGGTAATATGTATGACCTTTATGGTATAATGATGTCATGCCATAGTGTTGTGAGGACAGAGGAAGAGTTAAGAAATGAGAGGTTTGGGGCCATAAAGTCTTCATTCCATTATGTCAAGGTAGATTGGCAAAAAACCCCTTGGTTTGTGCTGTGGTGGAGACCTCTGTGGGCTATACTCGGCCTTGTCTCAGGATTGTAAGTTGGTGGTTGAGGATATCCCTCTAGTGGTGCGGGGGCTGTGCTTTGGCAGAGTGGGTGGGGTTATATCCTTCCTGTTTGGCCCTGTCCGGGGGTTTCTTCGGATGGGGCCACAGTGTCTCCGGACCGCTCCTGTCTCAGCCTCCAGTATTTATGCTGCAGTAGTTTATGTGTCGGGGGGCTGGGGTTAGTTGGTTATACCTGGAGTACTTCTCCTGTCTTATCCAGTGTCCTGTGTGAATTTAAGTATGCTCTCTCTAATTCTCTCGTTCTCTCTTTCTCTCTGAGAACCTGAGCCCTAGGACCATACGTCAGGACTACCGGGCATGATGACACCTTGCTGTCCCCAGTCCGCCTGGCCTTGCTGCTATTCCAGTTTCAACTGTTCTGCCTGCGGTTACGAAACCCCTACCTGTCCCAGACCTGCTGTTTTCAACTCTTAATGATCGGCTATGAAAAGCCAACTGAGAGACCTGAGCCCTAGGACCATACGTCGGGACTATGAAAAGCCAACTGAGATTTATTCCTGATTATTATTTGACCATGCTTGTCACTTATGAACATTTTTGAACATCTTGGCATGGTTCTGTTATAATCTCCACCCGGCACAGCCAGAAGAGGACTGGCCACCCCTCATAGCCTGGTTCCTCTCTAGGTTTCTTCCTAGGTTTTCGCCTTTCTAGGGAGTTTTTCCTAGCCACCGTGCTTCTACACCTGCATTACTAGCTGTTTGGGGTTTTAGGCTGGGTTTCTGTACAGCACTTCGAGATATTAGCTGATGTAAGAAGGGCTATATAAAATACAATTGATTGATTGATTGATTGGTTTAGGATAGCATGAGTGATGTTTAGTATACTGACTTGGGGTAAAAAGTGATGAACATCAAAGACAGGGAGTGCCCATGGAGACTTGCCAAATGTATGTGAAAGGAATGAGAACCAAAAGGCTATATAAGATATAGGGTCTTCTTTGTCTAGTTAGTTCAACTGACGAAGGGCAAAGCCATGTCCGTTTGTTAGATGAACCCACAAGCTCGTGATTCTATAAATGCTTGGTATGAAATCTCCACAGAATGTCTAAGAATATCCTTCATCCTTGATTCTTTGATACCTGAGAAACTCATCATAACAACCTGGAATAGTATAAAAGTAATCCTTCTACCCCCCCCCCCCCCCCCCCACCCACCCACCCCATAAAAATAAAAAGTGGTTGTCCCACTTGCTATCCCAAGTTGAATGCACCAATTTGTAAATCGCTCTGGATAAGAGTGTCTGCTAAATGACGTAGATGTAAATGTAAATGTTGCCTGTAGTTTTATAATTTATTTTAAAATAGCTGTATGGGATTTTTAAAGTACTACGTGGCCCTGCACCTGAATACATGTCTGACATGCTTTTAAGATACTGTATGTGCCCGGTCGGTCCCTCAGATCCTCTTTTAGTTGTTCCAAAGGTGAGAACCAAAACGTTTGGTGAGGCTGCCTTCAGCCACTATGGTCCTGGCCTTTGGAACAGCCTGCCGGAGGATCTGAGGGCCTCAGAAACTGTAGACAGTTTGAAGAGCTTAAGACATACCTTTTTAGCCATGCTTCTGCTTAGTCATACTATCTATTGTATATATCTTATTTATTTTCATTTATTTTAATGCATTAGTCTCTCATGTCCACTGTTATTGTTTTACTATTTTAATTTGTCTCATTTATAAAACCTATTTGTGTCTTTCTAACCTTTTATTTTATTTGCTAAGCACTTTGAAATGCATAATCTGTAAGAAATGTGCTCTGAAAATAAAGTTTGATTTGGTTTTGATCAGGAACATATCCCACAGTAGAGCCATTCAACCACAAACTTACATTAATATGCAAAGTGTCTCAAATGATTTCGTACATATTTACTAGTGTGTAATGCAGTAAAACTGTGATTAATAAGTACTTAATAAGTACTTCTCAAACAGCTTAATAGTCTGGATAATTAATTAATAAAAATGTTATTTCAAGCATTATGAATTTCAAGTTATATGAAAAACACTAATGAAACCAGTTTTTTTGTTGGGGTTCAGATCCCCTTTATTTTTATTATTAAAACTAGGCAGTTCAAAGGAAAGGTGGAGATGGTGGAGAAATTCAGATGCAGAGTGTGGCCCAGAGTTGTGTGTGTGTGTGTTTGTGCTTGAGTCACTCCTCTTTGGGGAGGCTGATGGTGCATGTGAAGAACGTCAACACACGTCGGAAGAATCGCAGAACGCCATTTTTCTTCCGCTTCTTTGTTTCGCTGGACACCTTTGCCACTGAGTTCAACGCCTCGGTCACTCCGCTGCTCACCTCAGGACAGCTCTCAGTAGATAGCTGCATCACCTTGCTGAGGCCATTTCCAGTGTTCAGAAGGTTTTCAGCAGCCGCTGTCTTCTTTTTGTCACTGGACACTTCTTCCACTGCGTTTGGTGCCTCAGGCACCTCACTGAACACCTCAGGTCTTCCCCTGCACACCACAGGACCTCCATTGAACACTTCAGGCACTCCACTGCACATGTCAGGCACTCCACTGCATACCTCGGGACCTCCACTGAACACCTCAGGCACTCTGATGCACACCTCAGGTCTGCTGCACACCTCAGGACGGCTCTCATTGGATAGCTGCACCACCTTTCTCAGGCCATTTCCAGTGTTCCGAAGGGCTCCAGTAGCCTCTGTCTTCTTTGTGTCACTTGACACCTCTCCCACTGCATTTGACACCTCAGGCACTCCACTGCACACCTCAGGACCTGTGCTGCACACCTGTGAACTTATGCTGCACACCTCAGGACCTCTGCACCTCACCTCAGGACCTCCGCTTCTCACCTCAGGACCTCTGCTGCACACCTCAGGCACTCTACTACACACCTCAGGACCTCTGCCACACATCTCAGGAAGGCTCTCAGTGGATCCGAAATAGGACTAAATAGACAATGCAGAGCAATGAAAGAGTAAGAACAAAACAATATCTGTCCTTTTTCACAAAACATACCACAGACATCTAAAGTCAAAATGTATAGAAGCTCATTTGTAATATTGTCCAGTTTGAGACAACTCTGATTCACCCAACTTGGAAAGACACTTACGAAACAGGCTTCTTGTTCCTTACCTTTGGTAGTTCTGCAATCATATCATAGAATTTTCGGATTAACTTCAAACGCTCCTCTTTCAGAAGCTGGATGTCTCCGTCGGTAGCAGTGTCCACGATGACATTTGGTATCCTTAATTCATCCTGAACTCTCTGGCCACTGAGCAGGATAACTCTCTCTGTCTCTGTTTCCTGTAATTCCAGGCCCCTCTTTGCATCCCAAGTCTATGTAACAACATAATATGTCATTAAAAGACTTGATGTACCAGGTGAGACTGGACACTGGTCCATCATTGAAATGATGGGGAAAATTATGAATTTGAACTGATAGCTATTGTTTTTCTCTGGGTACAAAAATGAGCTTGCTGATATTTGAAGTGCTTTACAGTGGGTGTACTGTTTGCTCTACATAGTCCTCACCAATTCAGCTACAGAGACCTTCCTCCATCTCTTCCATGTCTCTGCCTCACGCCTTCATGTGAATATGGAAATGTATCAGACTGTGTCTGTCTACACTATCTATCAAACTATTGCTATCATCTAATATATTTTGATACATTCAGGTTATTATTTGGCCTTGTGTACTGATGTGATAAACTCAAGTTACCTAAATGAAGTATAAAGTTTCGTACTTCGTATTTAAAAATAGTCTGAGAACACTGCACTTACTCCAGGAAGACTCTTTTCCCTGCCAGGAGCCAGTCCTTCATTGGTCTCAGAGGTAGGTCCAGTGGGAGCCTTCCCTGGGCTTTCAGCATACAGAATTGCCTCTTGAGCATTTTCTGCAATAGAGTCTTCAATTAGTGACTAAACCAGTTAGAATGTGGCAATCAGAGAGTGATATGAATTGGTTCATGGCAAAAACTTACTGCTCCTACATGGAGAGTGATGAGGCCTTATTGATTATTAATTGTTGTTGGCCAAAACCCTGCAGAAAGAGCGAGGGTTACTGAGCACAGTACCCAACACCATATGTCTACAGCAGTACATCTATCTTTTATTAATTCATGCTGGAAAAAGTTATCTAAATGGGAAGAATATACATTATACCTTACATAGAACAAGACCATGCAATATAAACAATGAAAATGCAGATGAGATTAATGAGATCTTAATTATGATGAGGAAGCAAGTCATCTTAGATTGTCGATAAATTGGTTGTATATCTAATAGATTCGATATGATCCAAGTAACGTTATTTTTCTCAAATGTCGAAAGCGTGCAATATCGGTTATTCTCATTATGGGAAGACCTACTTACCTTACTGAGAACAATAAAAAATATTGATTGACTTGAATGAAGAATGCGCGTTTGCTATAGATATACTGTAGGTTGGTTGTGATTGTGAATAACTTAACCTCTGAGTGATACACACAGAATTAGGAATTAGAATGTATGTTATTGGGCATTGTGACGCGTATAGAATTATAATCTAGATTCGATTTCTATGGTGACGAGTTCCTTACTGCGGACAGAGTGCGTAATTTCTGAGCACATTTATTTGTCCTGTTGTATCATTTACCCCAGGCAAATCCTATTTCTCCCTAATAAATACACATCCTATAACATTTTTACGCGATGTCACGGAAAAAAAAACGTATTTTATGATGGTTTATTGGCATTGAAAGAAAAATACATAAAACATGCAATACAGTATTCAAATGTGTTGGTTAATACATCTCTTCAAAGTTGAAGACAATAGGCAATTTAAAGGTGGCTATATGAAAGAAATTACAGAATCAATCAATACAATTTACACTATGCCTAGATATCAACAAAATAAAATAAAATCAAATTGTATTTGTCACATGCGCGGAATACAACAGGTGTAGACATTACAGTGAAATGCTTACTTACAAGCCCTTAACCAACAACGCAGTTTTAACAAAAAATAAGTGTTAAGTAAAAAATAATAATAAATAAAATAATGAAAGAGCAGCAGTAAAATAACAGGAGCGAGGCTAAATACAAGGGATACCTGTACTGAGTCAATGTGTTGGCACAGGTTAGTCGAGGTAATTGAGGTAATATGTACATTAAAGTGACTATGCATAGATAATAAACAGAGAGTAGCAGCAGCGTAAAAGAGGGGGACAATGCAAATAGTTCAGGTAGCCATTTGATTAGCTGTTCAGGAGTCTTATGGCTAGGGGTAGAAGCTATTAAGAAGCCTTTTGGACCTAGACTTGGCACTCCGGTACCGCTTGCCATGCGGTAGCAGAGAGAGCAGTCTATGACTAGGGTGGCTGAAGTCTTTGACAATTTTTAGGGCCTTCCTCTGACATCGCCTGGTATAAAGGTCCTGGATGGCAGGAAGCTTGGCCCCAGTGATGTACTGGGCCGTACGCACTACCCTCTGTAGTGCCTTGCGGTCGGAGGCCGAGCAGTTGCCATATCAGGCAGTGATGCAACCAGTCAGGATGCTCTCGATGGTGCAGCTGTAGAACAAATCTATTCAGTCTCCTGAGGGGGAATAGGCTTTGTTGTGCCCTCTTCACGACTGTCTTGGTGTGTTTGGACCATGATCGTTTCTTGGTGATGTGGACACTAAGGAACTTGAAGCTCTCAACCTGCTCCACTACAGCCCCGTCGATGAGAATGGGGGCGTGCTCTGTCCTCTTCTTTTTCCTGTAGTCCACAATCATCTCCTTTGTCTTGACCACTTTGTCTTGACCATACGGCCAGGTCTCTGACCTCCTCCCAATAGGCTGTCTCATCGTTGTTGGTGATCAGGCCTACCGCTGTTGTGTTGTCTGCAAACTTAATGATGGTGTTGGAGTCATGCCTGGCCATGCAGTCATGGGTGAACAGGGAGTACAGGAGGGGACTGTGCACGCACCCCTGAGGGGCCCCCGTGTTGAGGATCAGCATGGCAGATGTGTTGTTACTAGGGTTGTAACGATCCATCTACTACATCGATGTATCGATTTATATTTCTATGATCCAACTACATCGATCTGTGCTCGGCGAGTTGGCCTTTTGGACAACATATATTGATCTAACATCGTTTTAAAATGTAATAAATCGATTGTATCGATGCTAGGAAATAACCCATTGGATTTCAGCACGTCATATTTCATATGCAGGGGTGCACATAACTGGTACGCAGGTACGCAAGCGCGACAAAAATCAGGAATGCGTAATGCCACTTGTGTTACTACGCGCGTTTGCGTACTTGACCGATCTTCTCATCTAACCTTACACATGACATGTTGCTTGTCAACTACTGTCAGGGATGTCCAAAAAGCAACAGACATTAAGCAGCTTCTTTGGCGTTTCGCCACCTACAAAGAAACGCCAACTGGAGCCAGAGCCGAAGAAAATACTTTTTTCGGAAAAGTGGCTCCAAGATGTGCAGTGGCTTGAAGCTAACGATGAGCGCACTGAAATGTGGTGCAAGATTTGCCACTCAAATCCACATCTAGCAGACAAAACAGGTGCATTTTATAAAGGCTCAAAGAATTTCAACCATCCTTTATTTGACAAACATGAAAAGAGCAAGGAGCACACGAATGTAGTGCAAGCCATTGCTAAACAAGCTAGCCGAGAATAAATGTCCAGTTGCCCACTTGCCAGATGGCGAGACAAGCTGAATGAAGAACAGCGGCAAGCTCTGTTTAATATTTTTCTCCTCGCCTTCCATAAAGCTAAACACGCACGTCCCACGTCTTCCTATTCTGAGGATGTTCCTTTACTGAAGCGGCTAGAAGTAAATGTCGGAGGTGCATATCATTCACGTGAAGAGGGCACACGGATCATGCAGAGCATCGCTCACACCATCAGCGGGGAGTTACGAGCCAAGTTGCAGTCTGCTGAATTTTTGTGGGCTGCTTTTTGATGGATCTGAGGACATCACAAAAACTGAGCAGGAAATCGTTTACAGTGTGTCTGTGTCCAGCAACGGAGAGTTTACTTCGGACTTTATTGGACTGATTGAATTGGGTGCTGACCGAACCGCAAAGGCCATAACAGACGGACTTGTGAGACTTTTCCAGGACACAGGCTTGGATGACTGGACAACAAAGTTGGTCGCTGTGTGCACAGACTGCTGCTGTCAACGTGGGTATCTACAACAGCGTTGTGCCAAAACTCCGGCAACTTGCTGCGGTTGGAGACTCCCTTGTGCACATTCTGTGCACCGCACACACACTGGAGAATTGCGCGAAATCAGCTGATCGCAACGTTCCTTACTGTGAGACATTTAATCGCTCTGTGGTCAAGCTGCTGCAGTTTTATTTACAAAAAGGTGGAGCAAAAAAAACTGCTGCACTGAATAAGCAATGTGAAGAAAATGGGATCTCCTTTGTGAAACTGGGAAAGTTTCATAATATCAGATGGTCTGCATGGAGGCATGAAACACTGTTAAAAATATCAAGACTATTGCCAGCCATTAAAATGCAACTGGTTACGAGTGATAACAGTGACTTGCAGCATATCTGCACAGAGCGTTTTCAGTGCTTTCTGTCAAACATGCTTGACATTTGCAACATTTTGAACACCACATCCATTAGGTTTCAGAAGGAAAAGCTGACCATTGGAGAATGTAAGGATGAACTCATGGTGGCCATTGGACAGTTCACACTTCTGCTTGATGGTGAAAGCCATAGGGCACACACTGTTTCCAATGCTGATGCTGACAGAGACAATACTCAGGGGGTTAATTGAAGAGTTTGAAATCAGATATGACTCCCTCAAGTCATGTGATCATTTCTTAGTATTTGATCCTTCAACATGGCCTCAGGAAATGCAAGACCTCCACAGTTTTGGAAACACAACAGTTTGCAGCATTCTCAAGAAATATGAGGCCACATTGCAACTTGACAAAGATACCACTGTGACAGAATGGATGCGCTTAAAGCAGGCAGGAAAACGCCTGGGAGCCTCTTCTGTGTATGACTTGGTCCAAATAGTAAGTACAAGTAACCCAGATGCTTATTCCAACATCAACAAGGTGGTTAAGCTGTCTCTTACACTGCCTTTAAGCAGTGCAGCTTGTGAGAGCGGATTCTCACATCTCAACATTATAAAAACCAAGTACAGATCTTGTCTGTCACATGCTCGTCTCTCAGCACTGATGCACATTCACCTGTCAAAGCAGACCCCAGAGACATTTGACCCAAAGCCTGCTGTTGACCTGTGGATGGAGACAGCTAATCGGAGGCTCAACCAAGGACAGGGAGGTGCATCTGCAGCATCTTCATCATCTACCATGCAGGAAGCTGAAGCAGAGGACAGTGGTGGTGGCACTGAGGAGGACAGTGGTGGCAGCACTGAGGAGGACAGTGATGGCAGCACTGAGGAGGACAGTGGTGGTGGCACTGAGGAGGACAGTGGTGGCAGCACTGAGGAGGACAGTGATGGCAGCACTGAGGAGGACAGTGGTGGCGGCACTGAGGAGGACAGTGAAGAAGACTGCACTTATTAAGACCACGCTACATATATGGTGAGTACCAAACACCATCTGCTGGTACTCACCTGAGTAACTCACTGAAAAAGTTATGTGCACCCCTGTTTATATGGATGTTTTTTCTTAGCACTTTTAATGATAAAGGCTTTAAACATTACTCGATTCAGTCTGCCTGTCCGTGACGTCATCGCGCCAGCAGCAGTGCAAAGGCGCCAAGACAACAAAACATAGCATAGCGGACGACAGAGGAGAAGCCGACGAGCGAGAAATTATCAAGCCACCATTGCGGTCCTTACAAGAAACAGGAATCTAGGAAACTTCACCTGCACTGTCCAATATCCAGGTATTTATTTCAGTCACACTGGTTGAATTTTTGGCTAAAAGGTTACTGAATCGATTTCAAGTCACTGAATCGTTTCGGATTGTATCGTTCTAAATGAACCAATAACGTCCTTGAATCGTATCGACAACCACGAATCGTGATACAAATCGAATCGTTGTTAAAACGAATCGTTACACCCCTAGTTGTTACCTAACCTTACCACCTGGTGGTGACCCGTCAGGAAGTCCAGGATCCAGTTGTAGAGAGAGGTGTTTAGTCCCAGGGTCCTTAGCTTAGTGATGAGCTTTGAAGGCATTATGGTGTTGAACGCTGAGCTGTAGTCAGTGAATAGCATTCTCACGTAGGTGTTCCTTTTGTCCAGGTGGGAAAGGGCAGTGTGGAGTGCAATAGAGATTCCAACATCTGTGGATCTCTTGGGGTGGTATGCAAATTAGAGTAGGTCTAGGGTTTCTGGGATAATGGTGTTGATGTGAGCCATGACCAGCCATGACCTTCAGGCTCTGATCAGACCCTACACCCAAACGAGGGCACTACATTCATCCACCTCTGGCCTGCTAGACCCCCTACCTCTACGGAAGCACAGTTCCCGCTCAGCCCAGTCAAAGCTATTCGCTGCTCTGGCACCCCAATGGTGGAACAAGCTCCCCCACGACGCCAGGACAGCGGAGTCACTGACCACCTTCCGGAGACACTTGAAACCCTACCTCTTTAAGGAATACCTGTGATATGATGTTTTTATGGTATAATGATGTCATGCCACAGTGTTGTGAGGACAGAGGAAGAGTTAAGAGATGAGTGGTTTGGGGCCATGAAGTCTACATTCCATTATGTCAAGGTAGATTAGTGATGTTTAGGATAGCATGAGTGATGTTTAGTATACTGACTTGGGGTAAAAAGTGATGAACATCAAAGACAGGGAGTGCCCATGGAGACTTGTCAAATGTATGTGAAAGGAATGAGAACCAAAAGGCTATATAAGATAGAGGGTCTTCTTTGTCTAGTTAGTTCAACTGACGAAGGGCAAAGCCATGTCCGTTTGTTAGATGAACCCACAAGCTTGTGATTCAATAAATACTTGGTTTGAAATCTCCACAGAATGTCTAAGAATATCCTTGCATCCTTGATTCTTTGATACCTGAGAAACTCATCATAACAGATTGGCGTCTAAATGAACAGGATGCAGTTCACAGCTCAACTAACAGGTAAGCAGACTTTCATTTTTTGAATTCTGTCAAAATCTGCTTATCTGTGGTAAAGCTGAGCTGTAACGAACTGTAAAAAGCAATATTTTTAAATGGGGACGATGAGTGGTGTTGAATGATGTAAAGGGATGTAAGGAGAAATATTAAATTACACAATGACATGATGCTATGATTCAAAACAAGGTGTGTTTATAGTAATTAGCATAAATTGGTAAAGAGAGACTCTGATGTGTAGCATCATCATGGGAGTAAATTAGGTTATGAGACTGTGATGTGTAGCATCATCATGGGAGTAAATTAGGTTATGAGACTCTGATGTGTAGTATCATCATGGGAGTAAATTAGGTTATGAGACTCTGATGTGTAGTATCATCATGGGAGTAAATTAGGTTATGAGACTCTGATGTGTTGTATCATCATAGGAGTAAAATAGATGAACCTCTGATGTGTAGTATCATCATAGGAGTAAAATATATGAAGCTCTGATGTGTAGTATCATCATGGGAGTAAATTAGGTTATGAGACTCTGATGTGTTGTATCATCATAGAAGTAAAATAGATGAAGCTCTGATGTGTAGTATCATCATAGGAGTAAATTAGGTTATGAGACTCTGATGTGTAGTATCATCATAGGAGTAAAATATGTGAAGCTCTGATGTGTTGTATCATCATGGAAGAATTCATGAAATAGAGAGATGTGTAGTATCATTATGAAAAGCGATAAACGTCTTTGGTAGACGAACGTAGAAAGATGCGAGGTTCGAGTCCTCAGGGATAAACGTCTTTGGTAGACGAACGTAGGAAGATGCGGGGGTCGAGTCCTCAACATGACGAGATTATAAAATTGAATCCTTGCTATAGGTTCGAGGCCTTTGATGTGAAAGATTCATCATAAAGTTCATAAAATAGTTTTGAGGCCTTTGATGTTGTCACGGTTTACTAAGCCAGAATCCAGAAGCAGACCAGGACAAGGTGAGTTGAAACGAAGGTGAGTATTTATTTAACAGATTCAAAAAAACGATGCAGAATAATCCAGGGGACAGAGCGGGCGGCGGAGATGAGTTGGTGGAGGTGCAGTGGCAGATCCAATAATGGCTCGGCAGCCGCCGACAACCAGGCAGGGGTTGGGTGAAGGTTCCGGGAGATTGACTGTAGATAGAAACAAAACGGAGGTAAGTACACGGCAAGACAACAAGGTGCAAAACAACAAAACTAACGCTAGAAACTCAAAGGCTGATACGCTGACAAACATACTGTTCATGGCTAACGATCCGGCAGGGAATGGATGTCAGGTCAGAGCTTATGAAGGGTGATGATCAGGACCAGGTGTGCAGATCGCTGATGAGATGCAGGTGCGGGTAATAGGGAGATCTCCCGCCTAGCAACGTCGCCCGGCAACCAGGCAGGGAGCGTTCAAGAACCTTCAGGAACAGGAGATTTAGAGCAGAAAAAATGGCAACATAGGCAGGAACCGACTCAGGACGCAGGGTTCATGACAGATGTGAAAGAATCATCATAAAGTTCATAAAATAGGTTCGAGGCCTTTGATGTGAAATATTCATCAAGAAGTTCATAAAATAGGTTTAAAGCCTTTGATGTGAAAGAATCATAATAAAGTTCATAAAATAGGTTTAAGGCCTTTGATGTGAAACAATCACCATAAAGTTCATAAAATAGGTTTAAGGCCTTTGATGTGAAAGATTCATCATAAAGTGTTAGTCGGGAAGAGGTTCAAGGCCTCAACCGTGTTATACAAGCCCTGTCACAATAAGTACTGTGGATGAATTACGCAAAAGGGCTAGGAGATGGAGCCAATGACAGGTAACATATTGAATCATAGCACCAAAAATGACATTTAAAGGCGAACTACATTTAAAAAAAAAACATTATCAGAAGTGGATTTGATGCAAGTATTTAAATTACTAACACTGAAAGTTACTAACATTGCATGGGTGATAAAGAATATCCTCAGAAGAGTATTTATAAGGGGTAAATAGAGCTTGATGTTATTGTAGAAAGTAGTGGAAGAGTCTGAGTTTTCTGGGACAGGAACGGCAGTGTCCTTGGAAATTACAGTCTGTTTTTTTTTGGTTCCGCTGAGAGAATGAAGGAGAGGCTAATTTGGGTTGAATGAGGATTGTTAAACTAACTGAAGGGATTATTTCATGTGAATATATAGAACTTTCTAACGTTCTATAAGGAGTTGTGACGATTTGGAAATGGTAATGACAAAATCATAATTAGAGTGCCATGTCTGTATTATATTTTTTCACTCAAACGTAGACATGCGTCGTGGGTGAAGAAAGTAATAAATATGGGTTTTCTAAGTTTATACCGTTGTTGGATCATGTGATAGTGGAATAAACTGACCATAAGTAATGTTGTTTCAGACGTAATGTATAATATTGTACAAAGCAAATAGAGGGTTCAATTGAAATAATTATCATGGTAGAGCTAACGTAGTACAGTGAGGGAACTTCATTTTGTATCAGAGGGTCAGATGAGAAATCATTGTAATGGCGCTATTGGTGGAAATCTATTTATCATTTCAAGGCATGGAGTATCAATCTGCATTTATGAGTGTACATTCCACTGCTGATGTGTTGATTGAATGGGTACGACGGAGTATTTGGTTTGGTGATGTTGAATGTATGATTTGAAGCGTGTGTGGTTTAAATAGCAGGACTCTTGTAGCTCGTTTGGTGGAGAATGGTGCTTGCAACGCCAGGGTTGTGTGTTCTATTCCCAAGGTGGGCTGGAATAAGTATAACAATGTAAGAGCTTACTAATTGTGGGTCGCTTGGGATACGAGCGTCTGCTAAATGACTAAAATGTAAAAATGTTAACGAGTATGGAGAGAAGAGTGCGTGATAGTACATTTTTTTGGCATTTGAATAAGGTTTTGATAGATTAAATGAGTGAGAATGGTGGAATATGTCTATAAATAAATTGGATCGTGATAAATGGATGATTTCAATATATGATGGTAAACTACAGCAAGTGTTTGGTGTTACTTGTAGCCTACTTAGAAAGGATAGTTGACTAGATCTCATTCATTCTGTAAATGGCGGAGTGATGGTTTCATTGCGTGGCTATGATTTTAGTTGATAAACTGAACCAAACATGATGTTACTATGGCAATTTAGGATGGTTAATGTTGTTAAGTTAGTTTTTAAACCCTATGATAGAGGTAAATGCAGAACGTTGTTTGAAAGTGTGTTTTATTAGGACTGGTAGTAAAAATGGAAGAATTTCAATTTTTGTCTGCGGGTATTAACCATTGGGGCTTGCTGAAACGTGAGAGCGCTGAAATGGACATTATGGGTTACGTTAGGTGTACAAGGATTGCGTATTTTGTAGGAAGTCATAGGAGGTTGAATATTATCGGCAGGAAATGGCAAACTAGTTAGCGGTGAGAGCTAGTGCGGTTTTCATTGGGTGACGTCACTTGCTCTATGAACTGGAAGTAGTTGCTATGCAAAGGCCGCGGCTTTTGTGGAGCGACGGGTAACGGTGCTTCGAGGGTGACTGTTGTCGATGTGTGCAGAGGGTCCCTGATTCGAATCCAGTAAGGGATAGAAAGCTAATCTTTTACATTGATGCTATTGACGTGAATTACTGGTTTCATTGATAACATTATAGGAAAGATGTTGTCCTACCAATCCATGTCAGATAGGAAAACATAGTAATTAAAATTGCATATCGGTGAATTGATGTTTTATTGGTTTTGACTATAACTTTAAATTAATGTCTCATCTGTTGAGGTACCGTTATGAGGAAAGTTAGCGGTAGAGTATGATAGATATTGTAGAGGGTTTAAAAAGTAAGTAATTTAATTGGTTGATGAGACAGGTTGACTTGATGTTGAATTGGATTGTTTAATAGAAGTAATTATTTCTATTTAGGAGAATGAGAATATGTTATTAAGTAGTATTGCTTTGTGGAGACGATTTACTAATGAAGAACATGTCTAGATAGTTGAATAAGGAACGATATTTGATAATTGATCATTTTATTATGACATTATATAGTTTGTTTAAAAAGCTGTGTGTTATGCAAATGGTTCATTACTTCAGATAACGATAATCTTTTTATGGTACGTTGAATGATGGGAGATAGTTGTTGTTGTTGGCATGATGGATTAAGTAGACATCTTTTTATGGGTTTTGGATTATGAAACAATAGGTTTATATTTTAATAACATCAATGCAACAGTTTGCAATGATTAAATTACTAAAAAGGGGTTGTAGGTTTATAGTGGAAGGTGTACTTAACTTAATAAAACGTGTTTGTGGGAGTTTTTTTTCCTGGATTGATGGAAGTCTCCTATAATATTATGTTAGGGGTAAAGTCGGACACAACGTATCAATTTTTTTTTATCGATGCTGGGGATAAGATATCTAGTCTTACTTAAGAGGAGTACTGCTAAATGGCATATTATATATTATTATATTATTATATATATATTATATTATATATAATATTATATTATTATATTATATACATGATTGTATTGGATAATGTATGAAATTGGACATTTAGAGGGAAGTTAGGAACATTAAAAGGGGTAGCTGATATTTCCTATGTTGTTGATACAGTAAATGATAACGGTTTGTTTGATGTGGGATCACAAGGAGCAGATGTAGGGGTTCAATAATCATGCTGAGATTTAAAGAGGATATTTACATTTTTTTTTTTTTTTAGTCATTTTAGCAGACGCTCTTATCCAGAGCGACTTACAGGAGCAATTAGGGTTAAGTGCCTTGCTTAAGGGCACATCGACAGATTTTTCACCTAGTCGGCTCGGGGATTAGAACCAGCGACCTTTCGGTTACTGGCACAACGCTCTTACCCACTAAGCTACCTGCCGATATGATCTGAAGGGTGATCAATTCAACAGAATCATTGTAAACTCAGAGGAATTTTGAGTGGTTTTAATTTTGTGAAAGGTTTTATATAATATTTTTATTTGAGTAGTTATGAGGAGTGAGATTGATACAAATGATTATTGATGAGATAGGACTGTGGATGTATGTATCATGTTTTGTGTGTAATTACTATCTTTGGAATGTTGATTATATGTTAACAACATGTATACTTTCTATTCCAGGAGAAAGGGCATTTCTTTATCTCATTGGAATATTGCCCAGAGCTAGGGTGGAACTAGTTAGTAAAATTAAGTAGTCTTGTTTTTAGGTTGTAATAGGGAGCTACCAAATTAAATAAAGCCTGGCCATGTTTGTTTTATTTGTTTTCCAAATGGGTTTTTCAAATAAACACACAACTCACCTAGGATGATGTTATAAAAGGTTGTTATTTTTATTTAAGGGGATTTCAACAGGTCAAAGGTGATACGTCTTAAAGGAGCACACACAATGACTTTTTATTTTTGACTGAGTTTTGGGTATACATGATTTCTTATGAGAATAAATGTCATGAGGATTTTATGTAAACTTGGGGTACATAACATTTATTAGATGTTTTGAATGTTGGTAATGATTAGTATACTATCAATTCGTTGAATGATTTCAATGACCTCTGAACTCTGTTCCGGTCTTGCTGGTGTGATCTGATCATCCACACTAGTAATCCGAGAAACAAGGGCTGAGAAATGTAAGATAGTTCATTTTACTGAGTTGAGGGTAATTTATTATAACTGATTGTGGTTTATAATTTGATTTTAATATATATGATTTGGGCTAGATAATAACAAGGGAGAGAGAGAGCTATCCTGAATGAGGGATAACTGTTGATAGTTATGTATACTAATCTTGGATTACTTTACGGGATAGAAGTAAATGGAGGTATTATCAAAGGTTGTCTTTTTAATTTCATTTTTTTAGGGTTTAATTAACAATGTTGGTGTTTTGTTTTCGAAAGCATGAATCACGTTGTGACTCATGTGTTCAAAAAAGGGGGTAGTATTGATGGTATGAGGATTTCTTGGTATATTTGCATATTGTATTAAGAATATGAGCAGTAGAAAGTCATGTGTTATGGGTTAGATTAAATGTTTTAAGGGAAAATGTATTTGTGGTATAAGGCAGAATTTAGAGGAGGCCTTTCTATGACATTAGTGACTATAACAAGATGCAAGAATGTGAACTTCCTAATCTAAAAGGCTTATCAGGAAGGATAAGAAGAAAGGTTGAAGTAGCATGCTGTGTCTCAACTAACAATGTTATCCAGACTTTCTTTAGAAAAGGTGATGGCTTCTCTGACAGACCTACCGGGAGAATCTGGACATTTTTTGCAACTTGGAGACTATGTGGTGGTAAAGGATTAATGAAGTCATTGATGGACAACACCCAAGTGGGAAGGTTAGTAATAGGTGTTAATGGCTACCTTGATGGAGGGGCAAGTAAGAAAGAGAGATTCCTAGATCTATATGTAACATTGTAGGACTTTTCTAACACAAAGGAGGTATGGATAGAGGGGAGATTGAACAGGTATCATGTCAACCAATGATACAGAAGGCTACGATGAAATTGACGATTAGAGATGAGGATACTGTTGATGACAATTATCAGGTGATAGAGGACGACGTTTGAGGAATGACAATGATGAGATGTGGGTTATGGCTGAGTACCTGAGTGGAGAAACAGAGTTATATACCTCCAATAATTTCAAGATTTTCCAGATTTTTCAGCAATCAACTGACTGTCATTCCATTCGGTTATATGTATTTAAAGGGTTTATATAATAGAAATTGGGAGGTATATTAGGAATTGGTATTAGGAATAATTGTTAAACCATAATAATTTGTCATATGGTGAATGTTTATAGGGATTTATTGGTTTAGAAATGAAATTAATTAAACTGTTGTGTTTTTGTCTTCTAGTGAGGTAAATACAGATGGTATCTTAATGCATAATAAGGGATAATTTGGCATAGAATGGTGTGAACCTAAAAATAAGTAAAAGTAAGAAGACTGAAGTTATTTCTATTTTTGATATATTCATTTGCATATATTGTAATATCCATGTAATTTACAAAGTGTCACGGATCTTTGTATTTGTGGGGATGATGTCATGATGGTCACAATTTATTTCTATGTATGTTTTTTTTGATTGCATGTCTCAGAAATAGGGGTTATTTTAAAAGGGGGGATAATGATCTATGTGGGATTTTTCCTTATATATGTAAAAATGGGGTTTTGACTACATAGATTATTATCATGAATATATAGTAGTTAATTATGTGTTTATTTTTTACTCAGACTGAGTTTATAGAGGTTTGAGAGGTTTGATATCGCATAAGATAGATGACTGAGAATTTATACCTTTGTTGATTAAATATATTGAGAATGGAGTTGGATTCAGGTATGAATGGTGGAAGCAATCAATTCTCAGTTATCTAGCATAGTTTAGGATCTAGTCAGAGATGTGTGTACTACTAATGGGAGAATATTGTATTTTATATACAGTTATATGTGCATTGTTGGGGTTAAGTCGTGTCACATACCACAAAGAAAAAAAGAAAAAAAAAAGAGTGGATTGATATGATGTTTTTATGGTATAATGATGTCATGCCATAGTGTTGTGAGGACAGAGGAAGAATTAAGAAATGAGTGGTTTGGGGCCATAAAGTCTACATTCCATTATGTTAAGGTAGATTAGTGATGTTTAGGATAGCATGAGTGATGTTTAGTATACTGACTTGGGGTAAAAAGTGATGAACATCAAAGACAGGGAGTGCCCATGGAGACTTGCCAGATGTATGTGAAAGGAATGAGAACCAAAAGGCTATATAAGACAGAGGGTCTTTTTTGTCTAGTTAGTTCAACTGACGAAGGGCAAAGCCATGTCCGTTTGTTAGATGAACCCACAAGCTCGTGATTCTATAAATGCTTGGTATGAAATCTCCACAGAATGTCTAAGAATATCCTTGCATCCTTGATTCCTTGATACCTGAGAAACTCATCATAACAACCTGGAATAGTATAAAAGTAATCCTTCTACCCCCCCCCCCCCCCCACCCACCCCATAAAAATAAAAATAAAAAGTGGTTGTCCCACTTGCTATCCCAAGTTGAATGCAGCAATTTGTAAATCGCTCTGGATAAGAGTGTCTGCTAAATGACGTAAATTTAAATGTAAATCTTGCCTGTAGTTTTATAATTTATTTTAAAATAGCTGTATTGATTTTTAAAGTACTACGTGGCCCTGCACCTGAATACATGTCTGATATGCTTTTAAGATACTGTATGTGCCCGGTCGGTCCCTCAGATCCTCTTTTAGTTGTTCCAAAGTTGAGAACCAAAACGTTTGGTGAGGCTGCCTTCAGCCACTATGGTCCTGGCCTTTGGAACAGCCTGCCGGAGGATCTGAGGGCCTCAGAAACTGTAGACAGTTTGAAGAGCTTAAGACATACCTTTTTAGCCATGCTTCTGCTTAGTCATACTATCTGTTGTATATATCTTATTTATTTTCATTTATTTTAATGCATTAGTCTCTCATGTCCACTGTTATTGTTTTACTATTTTAATTTGTCTAATTTATAAAACCTATTTGTGTCTTTCTAACCTTTTATTTTATTTGCTAAGCACTTTGAAATGCATAATCTGTAAGAAATGTGCTCTGAAAATAAAGTTTGATTTGGTTTTGATCAGGAACATATCCCACAGTAGAGCCATTCAACCACAAACTTACATTAATATGCAAAGTGTCTCAAAAGATTTCGTACATATTTACTAGTGTGTAATGCAGTAATACTGTGATTAATAAGTACTTAATAAGTACTTCTCAAACAGCTTAATAGTCTGGATAATTAATTAATAAAAATGTTATTTCAAGCATTATGAATTTCAAGTTATATGAAAAACACTAATGAAACCAGTTTTTTTGTTGGGGTTCAGATCCCCTTTATTTTTATTATTAAAAATAGGCAGTTCAAAGGAAAGGTGGAGATGGTGGAGACTTTCAGATGCAGAGTGTGGCCCAGAGTTGTGTGTGTGTGTGTTTGTGCTTGAGTCACTCCTCTTTGGGGAGGCTGATGGTGCATGTGAAGAACTTCAACACACGTCGGAAGAATCGCAGAACGCCATTTTTCTTCCGCTTCTTTGTTTCGCTGGACACCTTTGCCACTGAGTTCAACGCCTCGGTCACTCCGCTGCTCACCTCAGGACAGCTCTCAGTAGATAGCTGCATCACCTTGCTGAGGCCATTTCCAGTGTTCAGACGGTTTTCAGCAGCCGCTGTCTTCTTTTTGTCACTGGACACCTCTTCCACTGCGTTTGGTGCCTCAGGCACCTCACTGAACACCTCAGGACTTCCCCTGCACACCTCAGGACCTCCATTGAACACTTCAGGCACTCCACTGCACATGTCAGGCACTCCACTGCATACCTCGGGTCCTCCACTGAACACCTCAGGCACTCTGATGCACACCTCAGGTCTGCTGCACACCTCAGGACAGTTCTCAGTGGATAGCTGCACAACCCTGCATAGGCCATTTCCTGTTTTCAGAAGGTTTACAGTAGCCTCTGTCTTCTTTGTGTCACTGCACACCTCTTCCACTGTGTATGAGGCCTTGGGACCTCCACTGAACACCTCAGGCACTCTAATGCACACCTCAGGACTGCTGCACACCTCAGGACGGCTCTCAGTGGATAGCTGCACCACCTTGCTTAGGCCATTTCCCGTTTTCAGATGGTTTCCAGTAGACTCTGTCTTCTTTGTGTCACTGCACACCTCTTCCACTGCGTTTGAGGCCTCAGGACCTCTGCTGCACACATCAGGAAGGCTCTCGGTGGTTCTGAAATAGGACTAAACAGACAATGCAGCGTAATGAAAGAGCAAGAACAACACATCTGTCATTTAAAAAAAAACATACCACAGACATCCAAAGTCTAATATTATAGTAGCTAATTTATAATATTGTCCAGATTGAGACAACCCTGATACACCCAACTTTCAAAGATGCTTGACCTTTCATTTACAAAACAGGCTTCTTGTTCATTACCTTTGGGAGTTTTGCAATCATATTAGTGAAGTCTCGGTGCAGCTGATCTTCCCATCCCTCCTTCAGCCACCCTTTGGGGTTCACCACCTTGCTAAGGACATTTTCAGTTTCCAGAAGGTTTTCAGCAGCCGCTGTCTTCTTTTTGTCACGGGACACTTCTTCCACTGCGTTTGGTGCCTCAGGCACCTCACTGAACACCTCAGGACTTCCCCTGCACACCACAGGACCTCCATTGAACACTTCAGGCACTCCACTGCACATGTCAGGCACTCCACTGCATACCTCGGGACCTCCACTGAACACCTCAGGCACTCCGATGCACACCTCAGGACTGCTGTACACCTCAGAGTCAGGACGGTTCTCAGTGGATAGCTGCACAACCCTGCATAGGCCATTTCCTGTTTTCAGAAGGTTTACAGTAGCCTCTGTCTTCTTTGTGTCACTGCACACCTTTTCCACTGTGTATGAGGCCTTGGGACCTCCACTGAACACCTCAGGCACTCTAATGCACACCTCAGGACCAGGGACGGCCTGTTCAATAGGGCGATATGGGCGACGCACTGCCAAACGGGAAAAGGAAGGGATTTTTTTTCTAATCAATTATATCACGGCAACAGTAGTTATCAGTGTTCTAATCTGATCTGACTGCCACTAAATGTCAAATCAGGCTAAAGTCGTGCTTCAAATGGCCCCGCCCGTTTTTGGGGCGATTTCAGTCAGGTTGAAAATCGCCCAGAAGTCTCTCATAGCCTGTCATGTAAAATCTATTTTTTTCAAATTTCAAAGCTTTCAATACATTCTCTATGGGTGTCTGAGGGCTTGCACTTACGCGCTTTCGTCATACGTGACGTAACCATGAACGTAACTAAGAAAATAGCGGCTAGCAGCGTCTCTGTTGCGACCTGCAGTGTGGCGTTATCTTATGTTTTTAATTTGTACACTTAGTGGCGTTATTTTATGTTTTTAATTTGTACACTTAGTTTACAAACATTCTGCCAACCATGGATTTCCAGTGGTGGGTTTTGGACTGATCTTGTTGATCGTGTACATACCCGCTACGAACGGACTAAATAATGAAAACGCTGCTGGCAGCGGAATCCAATACAGCTGGGAGACTTGGCTGGATGACAGAGTCCCGGACAGAGAAGTGGAGCCGGCCGGCTTCACCCTGGTCAGAGCGGACCGCGATCCTGGTAAGAGAGCGACTCTGTACCCCCGACATTGAACTGCTTTCTGTGTCACTGCGACCTTACTATCTGCCCCGTGAGTTCCCCCAATTGTTTGTTACCGTTGTGTACTGTTGATAATCACAAGTTTACTGGAGAACTGAGACCAAGTAGAGACTTTGGACAGGGTGGATATGGTATAATAAAGGAAGTTTATTCAGAGGTAAAGATATCTGGAATCGCGTGCACGGACTCGTTCGTCAAACTCTTAGGGAGCTATCTGAAGAGAGCCCCGAAAACATTGTGTGCAGACATTTTATACAATAAATGATGTAGGTTGAATCTAGTAGTTCTGATCTTCTGATTGGTCCTGATGAGTTGGGCGAGGTCCCCTCCACTGTTGCATTGGCTCTGAGTCGGGTTCTCTGTCTTCAAATGTTCAGCCTAAAGAGAGGGGATTTTTGTGTGTGTGTGTGTGTGTGTTTAACAGTGATGATGTGTGTGTGTGTGTGTGTTATCAGTGATGATGTGTGTGTGTGTGTGTGTGTGTGTGTGTGTCCTCAGAGCAAGAACTCGTGAGTTGGAAGAACTGAGAGACCTATGGCGTGGGTGTTGTCCTTGGCCACCTGCTGACAAGGCTGACAAGATAGGACTCTTTTGTCCATTGTTATAGGATAGGAACAGCATTGATTGAAAACAAACGCCCAACACAAAATGGGTCATGCACAAGATTTTAGTCAGACCAAGCTATAACATTATATATTTACTACGACAGTACATTCAACCAAAAGCTAATATAACAAAGGCATCAGAGATTATTTATAATCTGTCACAGAAACTGGAATCCATCTCCCCAGATCAGTCAATAAATGCTTCTGGTATTGACTTATATGCTGCCCCTGTCTTCATGTTGTTGCTGGACATATCTTTTTTAAAATGTGTGTAGGTCACCTAAATCATCAGAAAAATTGCCCCTCCTGAGAATCTTTTCAGGAGCCGCCACTGCTCAGGACTGCTGCACACTTCAGGACGGCTCTCAGTGGATAGCTTCACCACCTTGCTTAGGCCATTTCCCGTTTTCAGATGGTTTCCAGTAGACTCTGTCTTCTTTGTGTCACTGCACACCTCTTCCACTGCGTTTGAGGCCTCAGGACCTCCACTGAACACCTCAGGCACTCTGATGCACACCTCAGGACTGCTGCACACCTCAGGACGGTTCTCAGTGGATAGCTTCACCACCTTGCTTAGGCCATTTCCCGTTTTCAGATGGTTTCCAGTAGACTCTGTCTTCTTTGTGTCACTGCACACCTCTTCCACTGCATTTGAGGCCTCAGGACCTCTGCTGCACACCTCAGGAAGGCTCTCGGTGGATCCGAAATAGGACTAAACAGACAATGCAGCGTAATTAAAGAGCAAGAACAACACATCTGTCGTTTTTCAAAAAACATACCACAGACATCCAAAGTCTAAGATTATAGTAGCTAATTTATAATATTGTCCAGATTGAGACAACCCTGATACACCCAACTTTCAAAGATGCTAGACCTTTCATTTACAAAACAGGCTTCTTGTTCATTACCTTTGGGAGATTTGCAATCATATTAGTGAAGTCTTGGTGCAGCTGATCTTCCCAGCCCTCCTTCAGCCACCCTTTGGGGTTCACAACATTGCTAAGGACATTTTCAGTGTCCAGAAGGTTTTCAGCAGCCGCTGTCTTCTTTTTGTCACTGGACACCTCTTCCACTGCGTTTGGTGCCTCAGGCACCTCACTGAACACCTCAGGACTTCCCCTGCACACCTCAGGACCTCCATTGAACACTTCAGGCACTCCACTGCACATGTCAGGCACTCCACTGCATACCTCGGGACCTCCACTGAACACCTCAGGCACTCTGATGCACACCTCAGGATTGCTGCACACCTCAGGACGGCTCTCAGTGGATAGCTGCACAACCTTGCATAGGCCATTTCCCGTTTTCAGATGATTTCCAGTAGACTCTGTCTTCTTTGTGTCACTGCACACCTCTTCCACTGCGTTTGAGGCCTCAGGACCTCCACTGCACACCTCAGGACCTGTGCTGCACACCTGTGAACTTATGCTGCACACCTCAGGACCTCTGCTGCTCACCTCAGGACCTCTGCACCTCACCTCAGGACCTCTGCACCTCACCTCAGGACCTCCGCTTCTCACCTCAGGACCTCTGCACCTCACCTCAGGACCTCCGCTTCTCACCTCAGGCACGCTTCTGCACACTTCAGGACCTCTTCTGCACACCTCAGGACCTCTGCTGCACACCTCAGGCACTCTGCTACACACCTCAGGACCTCTGCCACACATCTCTGGAAGGCTCTCAGTGGATCCGAAATAGGACTAAATAGACAATGCAGAGCAATGAAAGAGTAAGAACAAAACAATATCTGTCCTTTTTCACAAAACATACCACAGACATCTAAAGTCAAAATGTATAGAAGCTCATTTGTAATATTGTCCAGTTTGAGACAACTCTGATACACCCAACTTGGAAAGACACTTACGAAACAGGCTTCTTGTTCCTTACCTTTGGTAGTTCCGCACCGCAATCATATCATAGAATTTTCGGGTTAACTTCCAACGCTCCTCTTTCAGAAGCTGGATGTCTCCGTCGGTAGCAGTGTCCACGATGACATTTGGTATCCTTAATTCATCCTGAACTCTCTGGCCACTGAGCAGGATAACTCTCTCTGTCTCTGTTTCCTGTAATTCCAGGCCCCTCTTTGCATCCCAAGTCTATGTAACAACATAATATGTCATTAAAAGACTGTTGATGTACCAGGTGAGACTGGACACTGGTCCATCATTGAAATGATGGGGAAAATTATGAATTTGAACTGATAGCTATTGTTTTTCTCTGGGTACAAAAATGAGCTTGCTGATATTTGAAGTGCTTTACAGTGGGTGTACTGTTTGCTCTACATAGTCCTCACCAATTCAGCTACAGAGACCTTCCTCCATCTCTTCCATGTCTCTGCCTCACGCCTTCATGTGAATATGGAAATGTATCAGACTGTGTCTGTCTACACTATCTATCAAACTATTGCTATCATCTAATATATTTTGATACATTCAGGTTATTATTTGGCCTTGTGTACTGATGTGATAAACTCAAGTTACCTAAATGAAGTATAAAGTTTCGTACTTCGTATTTGAAAATAGTCTGAGAACACTGCACTTACTCCAGGAAGACTATTTTCCCTGCCAGGAGCCAGGCCTTCAGTGGTCTCAGAGGGAGGTCCAGTGGGAGCCTTCCCTGGGCTTTCAGCATACAGAATTGCCTCTTGAGCATTTTCTGCAATAGAGTCTTCAATTAGTGACTTAACCAGTTAGAATGTGGCAATCAGAGAGTGATATGAATTGGTTCATTTTAAAAACGAACTGCTCCTCCATGGAGAGTGATGAGGCCTTATTGATTATGAATTGTTGTTGGCCAAAACCCTGCAGAAAGAGCGAGGGTTACTGAGCACAGTACCCAACACCAGATGTCTACAGCAGTACATCTATCTTTTATTAATTCATGCTGGTAAAAGTTATCTAAATGGGAAGAATATATATTATACCTTACATAGAACAAGACCATGCAATATAAACAATGGAAATGCAGATGAGATTAATGAGATCTTAATTATGATGAGGAAGCAAGTCATCTTAGATTGTCGATAAATTGGTTGTATATCTAATAGATTCGATATGATCCAAGTAACGTTATTTTTCTCAAATGTCGAATGCGTGCAATATCGGTCATTCTCATTATGGGAAGACCTACTTACCTTACTGAGAACAATAAAAAATATTGATTGACTTGAATGAAGAATGCGCGTTTGCTATAGATGAAGTTGCATATTCAGGAGAAGGCACCACTACCACTAATTGCATTGGGGTGTTTCTGGACTGGCCGGCCAGCACGCTGTCCTTTTACAGCGTCTCCTCTGACGCTATGACACACCTGCACACGTACAATGACTTGTTCACTGGACCCCTTTACCCTGCATTCAATATTCACACTGAAGAGGAGCAGGAGGGGTCCATCAGATTGTTGTCACGTTCATTAAGGCCCTTCAATATTCACACTGAAGAGGAGAAGGAGGGGTCCATCAGATTGTTGTAACGTTCATTAAGGCCCTTCAATATTCACACTGAAGAGGAGAAGGAGGGGTCCATCAGATTGTTGTAATGTTCATTAAGGCCCTACAATATTCACACAGAAGAGGAGAAGGAGGGGTCCATCAGATTGTTGTAACGTTCATTTAGGGCCATGTCAAGGTTTAGAAGAAATGACTGTGATTATATCTTCTACTAATGACATTGTGTAGGTTTAAGGGGACCTCTGGTTTTCTACTGAAGGGGTTTGGCTGCTGTTGTAACCTGACTTCATTGTCCTTCGGTATCTTAGTTAATGAATGACAGATGAAGATCCATTGGTAGCATGGTCATTTATATTTATTATGGATTCCCCATAGGCAGCAGCTACTCTTCCTGGGGTCCAGCAAAATAAAGGCAGTTATACATTTTAAAAACATGACAACAAACTTTACAATGCATTCATAACAGATTTCACAACATATTAAGTGTGTGCCCTCAGGCCTCTACTCTACTACCACATATCTAGAACACAAAATCCATGTGTACATGTGTGTATAGTGCGTACGTTATCATGAGTTTGTGTGCATGTGTCTATGTTTGTGTTGCTTCACAGTCCCCGCTGTTCCATAAGGTGTATTTTTTATCCGTTTTTTAAATCTAATTTGACTGCTGGCATGAGTTACTTGATGTGGAATAGAGTTCCATGTAGTCATGGCTCTATATAGTACTGTGCTCCTCCCATAGTCTGTTCTGGACTTGGGGACTGTGAAGAGACCTCTGGTGGCATGTCTTGTGGGGTATGCATGTGTGTCCGATGCCATGTCAATACCTCTCACAAATACAAGTAGTGATGAAGTCAATCTCTCCTCCACTTTGAGCCAGGAGAGATTGACATGCATTTTATTAATGTTAGCTCTCTGTTTACATCCAGGGCCAGCCGTGCTGCCCTGTTCTGAGCCAATTGCAATTTTCCTAAGTGCCTCTTTGTGGCACCTGACCGCATGACTGAACAGTAGTCCAGGTGCGACAAAACTAGGGCCTGTAGGACCTGCCTTGTTGATAGTGCTGTTAAGAAGGCAGAGCAGCGCTTAATTATTGTCACGATCGTCTGAAGGAGCGGACCAATACGCAGCGCGTGGAGTGAACATGATGACTTTATTAATAAAGCAACCACGAAGAAAACAACAAATGACGATACGTGAAGTTCAAAATACTGATACAGACTAACAGCAACACAGAAACAATAACCCACAAAACAAAGGTGAAAACACACAGAATATATATGGCTCCCAATCAGAGATAACGAGCCGACAGCTGACACTCGTTACCTCCGATTGGGAGTCATTAACCAATCACCACTAAATACAAACAAAATGAAACTCACCCATCCCCAACACCACCAAATGAGATACACCCTGGCTCACATATACAAGTCCTAGAGCCAGAGTGTCACAGTACCCCCCCCTAAAGGTGCGAACTCCGGGCGCACCAACATCAGGACTAGGGGAGGGTCTGGGTGGGCGTCTGTCCATGGTGGCGGTTCTGGCCCCGGTCGTGATCCCCACCCCACCACAGTCACAACCTGCTTCGATAGCCTCCTCCCAATGACCACCCTCCAACTAACCCCACCTGGACTAAGGGGCAACACCGGACTAAGGGGCAGCATCGGCCTAAGGGGCAGCACCGGGATAAGGGGCAGCACCGGGATAAGGGGCAGCACCGGAACAAGGGGCAGCACCGGAACAAGGGGCAGCACCGGGCTAAGGGGCAGCACCGGACTAAGGGGCCGCACCGGGCTAAGGGGCAGCACCGGACTAAGGGGCAGCACCGGGCTAAGGGGCAGCACCTGACTAGATGGCGGATCCTGGCTGGCTGGCTCTCGCGGATCCTGGCGGGACGGCTCTGGCGGATCCTGGCGGGACGGCTCTGGCGGATCCAGGCTGGACGGCTCTGGCGGATCCCGGCGGGACGGCTCTGGCGGATCCCGGCGGGACGGCTCTGGCGGATCCTGGCTGGACGGCTCTGGCGGATCCTGGCTGGACGGCTCTGGCGGATCCTGGCTGGACGGCTCTGGCGGATCCTGGCTGGACGGCTCTGGCGGATCCTGGCTGGACGGCTCTGGCGGATCCTGGCTAGACGGCTCTGGCGGATCCTGGCTGGACGACTCTGGCGGATCCTGGCTGGACGGCTCTGGCGGATCCTGGCTGGCTGACGGATCTGGCTGCTCATGGCTGGCTGACGGATCTGGCTGCTCATGGCTGGCTGACGGATCTGGCTGCTCATGGCTGGCTGACGGATCTGGCTGCTCATGGCTGGCTGACGGATCTGGCTGCTCATGGCTGGCTGACGGGTCTGGCTGCTCATGGCTGGCTGACGGATCTGGCTGCTCATGGCTGGCTGACGGATCTGGCTGCTCATGGCTGGCTGACGGATCTGGCTGCTCATGGCTGGCTGACGGATCTGGCTGCTCATGGCTGGCTGATGGTGCTGGCTGGGCGGCTGGCGGTGGAGGCGGACCCCAGCCTCGGATTGCAGTCATCACCTCCAGCAGGGCGGCTCCCATCTGCAGGAGCTGCTCTTTCTGGTCCCAAACCTGAGCTTCCAGTCTAGTATGGGCTGCGTCGGCTCCTGCTGATTCCATAGCAAGTGTATGATTCTGTCTGGCGGAAGGCTCTAGCGGCTCCTGTCTGGCGGAAGGCTCTAGCGGCTCCGATCTGGCGGACGGCTCTGAAGGCTCATGGCAGACGGGCGGCTTTGCAGGCTCAGTACAGACGGGCGGCTTATGCAGCGCTTGGCAGACGGGCAGTTCAGACGCCATAGGGCAGACGGGCAGTTCCAGCGCCGTTGGGCAGACGGCCAGTTCAGGCGCCGTTGGGCAGACGGCCAGTTCAGGCGCCGTTGGGCAGACGGCCAGTTCAGGCGCCGTTGGGCAGACGGCAGACTCTGGCCGGCTGGCGACGCACCCCGTAGGCTTCGTGCGTGGAGCAGGAACAGGCCGGGCCGGGCTGGCGACGCACATCGTGGACCTGGTGCGTGGAGTAGGAACAGGCCGGTCCGTACCGGGAACACACACCACTGGCCTTAACTGGGGATCAGGAACGGGCCGGACCGGACTGGTAACACACTTCAGTCTCTCATGCCGTGCCACAACAACTTCCCTCCTTCTACTCGCCAATGACTCCCGTACTCCGTTAGCCTTCTCTCCTTTTCTCCCTGTGGCAGCCTCCTGCTGCTCTGTCGCCCAAGCCATGTGCCCCCCCCAAAAAATTTCTTGGGGTTGCCTCTCTTCCACGGGCTTCCAGCCTCGCCTTCGCGCTGCCTCCTCGTACCACCTCCTCTCGGCTTTGGCTGCCTCCAGCTCTTCACGAGGGCGGTGATATTCCTCCGGTTGTGCCCAAGGACCCTTTCCAGCCCGAATCTCCTCCCATGTCCAAAAATCCTTAGGAGGCGTCCATAACTCCTGTGTAGGTAGGTCCTGTTGCCGCTTGTTACGCTGCTTGGTCCTTTTGTGGTGGGTTATTCTGTCACGATCGTCTGAAGGAGCGGACCAATACGCAGCGCGTGGAGTGAACATGATGACTTTATTAATAAAGCAACCACGAAGAAAACAACAAATGACGATACGTGAAGTTCAAAATACTGATACAGACTAACAGCAACACAGAAACAATAACCCACAAAACAAAGGTGAAAACACACAGAATATATATGGCTCCCAATCAGAGATAACGAGCCGACAGCTGACACTCGTTACCTCCGATTGGGAGTCATTAACCAATCACCACTAAATACAAACAAAATGAAACTCACCCATCCCCAACACCACCAAATG
The DNA here is from genome assembly GCF_964263955.1 of Coregonus lavaretus. NCBI lineage: Eukaryota > Metazoa > Chordata > Actinopteri > Salmoniformes > Salmonidae > Coregonus > Coregonus lavaretus. The sequence continues at coordinate 26,978 of NW_028162455.1, read as the reverse complement.
AGATACACCCTGGCTCACATATACAAGTCCTAGAGCCAGAGTGTCACAATTATGGACATAGTTCTCCCCATCTTAGCTACTGTTGTATCAATATGCTTTGACCATGACAGTTTACAATCCAGGGTTACTCCAAGCAGTTTAGTCTCCTCAACTTGCTCAATTTCCACATAATTCCTTACAATATTTAGTTGAGGTTTAGGGTTTAGTGAATGATTTGTCCCAAATACAATGCTTTTAGTTTTTGAAATATTTAGGACTAACTTATTCCTTGCCACCCATTCTGAAACTAACCTCAGCTCTTTGTTAAGTGTTGCTGTCATTTCAGTCGCTGTGGTAGCTGACGTGTATAGTGTTGAGTCATTCGCATACACAGACACACTGGCTTTACTAAAGATTGAAAAAAGTAAGGGGCCTAGACAGCTGCCCTGGGGAATTCCTGATTCTACCTGGATTATGTTGAAGAGGCTTCCATTAAAGAACACCCTCTGTGTTCTGTTAGACAGGTAACTCTTCATCCACAATATAACAGGGGGTGTAAAGCCATAACACATACGTTTTTCCAGCAGCAGACTATGATCGATAACGTCAAAAGCCGCACTGAAGTCTAACAAAACAGCCCCCACAATCTTTTTATCATCAATTTCAGTCATTTGTGTAAGTGCTGTGTTTGATGAATGTCCTTCCCTATAAGCGTGCTGAAAGTCTGTTGTCAATTTGTTTACTGTAAAATAGCATTTTATCTGGTCAATTACCATTTTTTCCAAAAGTTTACTAAGAGTTGGGAACAGGCTGATTGGTCGGCTATTTGAGCCAGTTAAGGGGGATTTACTATTCTCAGGTAGGGGTATAAATGTTGCTTCCCTCCAGGCCTGAGGGCACACACTTTCTAGTAGGCTTAAATTGAAGGTATGGCAAATAGGAGCGGCAATATCGACCTCTATTATCCTCAGTAATTTTCCATCCAAGTTGTCAGACCCCGGTGGCTTGTCATTGATGATAGACAATAATACTTTTCCACACTTACTTTACGGAATTCAAAATTACAATGCTTGTCTTTCATAATTTGGTCAGATATACTTGGATGTATAGTGTCAGCGTTTGTTGTTGGCATGTCATGCCTAAGTTTGCTAATAATTAAAGTAGTTGGCAATATCAGTGGGTTTTGTGATGAATGAGCCATTGATTCAATGATGGGAGCGGAGTTTGCCTTTTTGCCCAAAATGTCATGTAAGGTGCTCCAAAGCTTTTTACTATAATTCAATGTCATTTATCTTTGTTTCATAGTGTAGTTTCTTCTTTTTATTCAGTTCAGTCACATGATTTCTCAATTTGCAGTATGTTTGCCAATCGGTTGTACAGCCAGACCTATTTGCCATATCTTTTGCCTCATCCCTCTAAATTATAAAAAATTTCAATTCCTCATCAATCCACGGGGATTTAACAGTTTTTACAGTCATTTTCTTAATGGGTGCATTGTTATTAGTAACTGGGATAAGCAATTTCAAAAATGTGTCAAGTGCAGTGTCTGTTTGCTCCTCAGTACACACCACGAACCAACAAATATTATTACATCAGCAACATAGGAATCACTACAAAACTTATTGTATGACCTCTTACACACTATATTAGGCCCAGCCTTTGGAACTTTGGTTTTCCTAGATATGGCTACTATATTGTGATCACTACATCCGATGGATTTTGGATACTGCTTTCAAACAAATGTCTGCAGCATTAGTAAAGATGTGATCAATACATGTTGATGATTTCAGTTCCTGTACTGTTTGTAACTACCCTGGTAGGTTGATTGATAACCTGAACCAGGTTGCAGGCACTAGTTTACAGTTTGAAGCTTTCTCTTGAGTGGGCAGCCTGATGAAAGCCAGTCAATATTTAAATCACCCAGAAAGTATACCTCTCTATTGATATCACATACATTATCAAGCATTTCACACATGTTATCCAGATACTGACTGTTAGCATTTGGTGGTCTATAGCAGATACTGACTGTTAGCATTTGGTGGTCTAGGCAGGTGAACCTGTAGCCATATTACTTCAACAGTATTTAACATGAGATCCTCTCTAAGCTTTACAGGAATGTGGTTCTGAATATAGACAGCAACACCGCCCCGTTAGCATTTCTGTATTTTCTGTAAATGTAATAACCCTGTGTTGCTAACACTGTATCATCAAAGGTATTATCTAAGTGAGTTTCAGAGATTGTCAGAATATGAATGTCATCTGTTACTAGCAAATTATTGATTTCATGAACCTTGTTTCTTAAGCTACATATGTTAACTTGGGCTATTTTTAACACTTTTCTGGGATGCTTCATTCTTTTTCTTGCTTTACTGGGAAGCTTAGCAGAGGTAGACATATTCTGGTTATTTTTATTAGTGCAGGGTGAGCTGCACACAGTGGACTTCCTACTAGGGCACACCACCTCAGTGGCAACAGTATTACTCTGGTTCATAGGCATATGAGTACTGCATACAATAGCTGTAGGATCAGCAGAGGCATTCCGGGCAGTAAGAGGGACATAAATTAGGTTATTTACATTGTGTCTTCCAATGTCCCTAGGATAATGTACATTTGCTGAAGCATTATGACAACTCAGCGACACAATGGTAGGGATTAAATGAGCTGGACTTGGGTCATTGATAAGTCATTGTCTCAACGCAGCCTTATAATGGTGTGAAATGATCCAGGAACCCAAATGATTTGGATGGATCCCATCCTCCTTATAATACAAGCTTTGTTTCCAGAAGGTATCAAAATGGTCAATAAATGATTCATGTAGGTACTGAACTGTCTGTCTGGTCTGTCTATTTAGGCGTAACGTCTCATCAATGCACAGTTACCGTTGATATATATCCATGACAACATGATGTGATAATTGCCCCTATAGCGTATCATAACTTGCTATAAGAATTCATTAGAGCTCCATGCATTCCTAACAGCTCCATGCATTCCTAACAGCTCCCTGCATTTCTAACAGCTCCCTGCATTCCTAACAGCTCCCTGCATTCCTAACAGCTCCATGCATTCCTAACAGCTCCATGCATTCCTAACAGCTCCATTCGTCCATAACAGCTCCATGCATTCATTACAGCTCTATGCATTCATAACAGCTACATGCAAATGTTATACATATGTACAGAATGGTGTAATAAATAATTGGTCATTTAGCAGACGCTCTTATCCAGAGCGACTTACAGGAGCAATTAGGGTTAAGTGCCTTGCTCAAGGGCACATCGACAGATTTTTCACCTAGTCGGCTCGGGGATTAGAACCAGCGACCTTTCGGTTACTGGCACAACGCTCTTAACCACTAAGCTACCTGCTGCCCTGAATTTAGTTTTTATTTAGTTGAACCTGCCAGACACCCGGATCCTTCTGTTCTGGTGTGTAGTCACTAGGAACCTAACAGAACCAAAACAGAGCCAATCGGAACAGGGAGGGAACTATCTGAATTCGTCTAATATATACTCCTATTTTCATAGCCAATTCTTATTTTTTTTTTTGATGAAAAAAGGTTTGTCAGACTAATGAATACACCCCTTTTCTCTGAGTGGGAGGGGCGGGGAGTGGTGAGCTGATAAAGAGAGAGACAGAAAAGGAAACGGAAGTGAGACCTCAATGAACTAAGTAGAACGGACCCAGCTGCTATCATTGGTGTCTATGGGAGAGCCACCCCCTTCAGTAGATCGGACCCGGCTGCTATCATTGGTGTCTATGGGAGAGCCAAACCCCTTCAGTAGATCGGACCCAGCAGCTATCATTGGTGTCTATGGGAGAGCCACCCCCTTCAGTAGATCGGACCCGGCTGCTATCATTGGTGTCTATGGGAGAGCCACCCCCTTCAGTAGATCGGACCCGGCTGCTATCATTGGTGTCTATGGGAGAGCCACTCCATTCAGTAGACTGTGGGATTATTTAAGATACTGTTCGAAGAGGTAGGGTTTCAGGTGCTTTCGAAAGAGTGACAGGGACTCTGCTGTCCTAGCTTCAGAGGGAAGCTGGTTCCACCATTGGGGTGTCAGGACAGAGAAGAGCTTGGACTGGGCTGAGCGGGAGCTGCCCTCCCGTAGGGGTGGGAGGGCCAAGAGACCAGAGGTGGCAGAACAGAGTTCTTGGGTTGGGGTGTAGGGTTTGAGCAGAGCCTGAAGGTAGGGAGGGGCAGTTCCTCTTGCTGCTCCGTAGGCAAGTACCATGGTCTTGTAGTGGATGAGAGCTTCGACTGGAAGCCAGTGGAGTGTGCGGAGGAGCAGGGTGACAGGAGAGATCTTGGGAAGGTTGAAAACCAGGCAGGCTGCTGCGTTCTGGATAAATTGGTTTGATGGCACAAGTGCCTGGATTAGTACATGGCCAAAAGAAGAAACAGGACTCAGTGTTGACCTGGAGTGAACTGAAGGGTCGCTATCCAGTAAGAAACAGAAGAGAAGCATCATTCTTCCTACTCTGGACAAACTGTCAGTGGAGATCCTAAAGAGGGAGGTCCTTACTCCCAAGAAGAGGTTTTCATTGGCCGGGAAGAGGACGGAGTCACCCTCAATCAAGAGGCTGTCATTGGGTAACTCTAGGAAGGAGTCTGTGTCACTGAAGAGTCTCTCTCCGGGTAAGAGGAAGAAAGAGGTGAAGAAAGGAGAACTGAAGATATTCTCTCTGGGTTATATTGGAAAGGAATCACCTTCACCACCACCCAGAAATATATTCTCTCTGGTTAACATCAAGAAGGAATCACCTCCTCCACCAACCAAAAATACACTACATTGCCAAAAGTATGTGGACACCTGCTCGTCAAACATCTCATTCCAAAATCATGGGCATTAATATGGAATTGGTCCCCATTTGCAGCTATAACAGCCTCCACTCTTCTGGGAAGGCTTTCCACTAGATGTTGGAACATTGCTGCTGGGACTTGCTTCCATTCAGCCACAAGAGCATTAGTGAGATCGGGCGCTGATGTTGGGCGATTAGGCCTGTCTCGCAGTCGGCGTTCCAATTCATCCCAAAGGTGTTCGAAGGGGGTTGAGTTCAGGGCTCTGTGCAGGCCAGTCAAGTTCTTCCACACCGATCTCTAAACACCATTTCTGTATGGACCTCGCTTTGTTCACGGGGGCATTGTCATGCTGAAACAGGAAAGGGCCTTCCCCAAACTGTTGCCACAAAGTTGGAAGCACAGAATGGTCTAGAATGTCATTGTATGCTATAGCGTTAAGATTTCCCTTCACTGGAACTAAGGAGCCTGAACCATGAAAAACAGCCCCAGACCATTATTCCTCCTCCACCACCACCACCCAAAAATATATTTCCCAATTTAACATCAAGGAGTCAAATCCCAAAGATTATACCTGGCAAATGTTAATCCCTTAATTTAAACATGACCTAGGCCCTAGACAGACAGAGAGAGAGATAGATGGACAGACAGAGAGAGAGAGAGAGACAGACAGACAGATGGACAGACAGAGACAAACAGCTTCAGACAGACACACACACACACACACACACACACACACACACACACACACACAGCTTTGTAATACAAGCTAAGACACGCCTCTCTGCCTATTTGTTTGAATTTATTTCTATCCAATCACCAAGCCTGTTAGAACAGAACCGTTGCCAGAGGTTATGAAACTTTGCGGTTAACAGGAAGGAGCCTACCCTACAACGCCCAGAGTAGACAGGACAACAAAACAACTTACATGCGGTACGTGTCGTCTTTTTAGGGATTCAAAGCTCTATATAACCGTTATATAGATATGTGTTACATCCTACCCAGTGTTGTACATTTGTCTTTTACCTTTTCTGTTTATGTGTTGAGTTTCAAAGAACTGTCTGCTTTGATACACGGTGTATCGCTCTTATCGTGGTCAGGTCGTTATTGTTAAAGAAAATGTGTAAACTGGGTAGTTCGAGCCCTGAATGCTGATTGGCTGAAAGCCATGGTATATGAGACCGTATACCACGGGTATGACAAAACACTTATTTTTACTGTTCTAATTATGTTGGTAACCATTTTACAATAGCAATAAGGCACCTCTGGGGTTTGTGGTATATCAGCCATATACCACACCCCCTTGGACCTTATTGCTTAAGTATACTCAATGACGTACCTGGTTAAATAAGAGCAAATAAAATACATTTACTACGGCATCGTTCTGTAAATCAACTAGTATCCTATGTATCCTACATGTATTCTACATGTTTTTTAAAATATTTCTATTTTTACGTCATTTAGCAGACGCTCTTATCCAGAGCGACTTACAGTTAGTGCATACATTATTATTTTTTATTTATTTTCATACTGGCCCCCCGTGGGAATCGAACCCACAACCCTGGCGTTGCAAACGCCGTGCTCTACCAACTGAGCTACCTCCCTGCCGGCCATTCCCTCCCCTACCCTGGACGACGCTGGGCCAATTGTGCGCCGCCCCATTGGTCTCCCGGTTGCGGCCGGCTACAGCAGAGCCTGGATTCGAACCAGGATCTCTAGTGGATCAGCCTTAGACCACTGCGCCACTCGGGGGAAGCGCATGGCCTTATATATTGAATATCCCAATGATGAAGAGAGAGAGAAAGAAAAACAGACAGACTGATGGACAGAGAGAGACAGACTAACAGACAGACTGACTGACAGATAGACAGACTGACAGACAACAGACAGACTGACTGACTGACAGACTGACAGACAGACTAACAGACTGACAGACAGAAAAATCAACTTCATTAATTAATTTATGCTTTAAATACAAAGTATATAAAACAGACAGACAGACTGATAGACTGACTGACAGAAAAATCAACATGTTTTTAAAAATATTTATATATTTTATTTTTGAATATCCCTACTATGAAGAGAGAGAGAAAGAAACACATACAGACAGATGGATGGACAGAGAGACAGACCGACAGACAGACTGATAGAAAAATCAACTTTATTAATACATTTGTGCTTTAAATACAAAGTATATAAAACAGACAGACAGACACAGTTTTGTATTATAAACTAAGACACGCCTCTCTGACTATTCCTTTGAATTAATTTATATCCAGTCACCAAACCCTGTCAGTACAGAGATGATGAAACTTTGCGGTTAACTGCAAAGTCCAATTTAGCGACTTTGTCGCTATATTTAGCGAGTATTCAGAGCAGAAGATGTTCACCACTCCGCGTCCAGACTGCAAATGAATCGCGCATGCGAGAAGCCGCCGCTGGCTGATCCCGCCCTTATTTTTTTGTGGTCCATTTAGATTGTTAATGTAGATTGTATACAAAAAAAATTCTCTCTCACGAAGTTATTCCTCTCTCCTACAGCGTCCATCACAATTACAAGCGCATGACCAATGATGCAAATTGAGTGTTGACGTAATTTAGCGACTTCTAGTGACTTTTAGGACAGCCAATAGCTACTTTACTTACTGAGGAGTTGGCAACACTGAGGAAGTATCCTCCTCTACAACGCCCAGAACATGAAACAGACCAAAGAAAGTAGGAGGAAGAAAGCAGCATTGTAGACGGCACAACAAGACAACTTACATGCGGTAAGTGTCGTCTTTTTAGGGATTCAAAGCTCTATATAACCGTTATATAGATATGTTTTACATCCTACCGAGTGTTGTGCATTTGTTTTTTACGTTTTCTGTTTATGTGTTGAGTTTTAAAGAATTGTCTGCTTTGCTGCACGGTGTCTCGCTCTTATCGTGGTCAGGTTGTTATTGTTAAAGAAAATGTATACTCAATGGCGTACCTGGTTAAATAAAATAAATATACTAGGGAATCTTTCTGTAAGTCAACTATGTATCCTTTGTGATGACCATTCTAGCCTTCTGTGGTTATGGCATAGGACTACAATACTGATACCGAATTGAGACTGTACTGAGGGCAAAAGGGGGTACAACTCAATATTAGGAAGGTGTTCTGAGGGCAAAAGGGGGTACAACTCAATATTAGGAAGGTGTTCTGAGGGCAAAAGGGGTGTAACTCAATATTAGGAAGGTGTTCTGAGGGCAAAAGGGGGTGCAACTCAATATTAGGAAGGTGTTCTGAGGGCAAAAGGGGTGCAACTCAATATTAGGAAGGTGTTCTGAGGGCAAAAGGGGGTGTAACTCAATGTAAGGAAAGTGTTCAGTGTATATTGTCTGTTCTCTCTTTGCTTCTGGCTCTCTCAGGGGGAGGAGACTGACTGTCTTATATCATGGATCAGACTCCTCAGTCCCTCGTTCCAGCCCAGGACTCTGGTCCGCTGTCCTCCATTACGGCTCAGCCTGCCCCACCACAGTCCTCCATTACGGCTCAGCCTGCCCCACCACAGTCCTCCATTACGGCTCAGCCTGCCCCACCACAGTCCTCCATTACAGCTCAGGGTGGTTCTGTTGTTGTTGCACCCCAACTTGTTGGCTGCAATCTCGGAGGTTCAGTTTATGAAAACATCAGTGTTACTATGCCTTCACATGGTGCTGGTAAGACAATTCTTTATTGTTATTTTTGTTATAATAGAAAATAATGCAAAAAAACAAAACAAATTATTACAGAAATGTTGATTAGTTAATATGCAGTGTCCCTGTCAAATAATACTATACAATTAAGCATATATTTTTTGTTTTGATAGGGTACGACAGTTGAACTAAGCTCATGAGGTATTTGTAAGTTGTATTCTTCAAGAATCAAATGGGTACACAGTATATAATTAATTTTAAAGTAAAAAAATGGATGTACCAGTTGTAGATTAACACACACACACAGACTCATAAAAGTCTGGAAAAAAAAAAATATGGCACGCCCATGCAGGAAATCGGACTTTGAAACCAGTAACTGAAAGTATTGTGTTCGTTACGGTACTGAATACTGCAGATAAAAAAACAGAAGTAAAGATATATTTTATGCATCCCACAACACTATCAATGTTCTTTCCTCATTAGATGAAGATCTGCAAAAAGTCAAGGGCAAACACAAGTCCAACATGAAGAAGAAGTTTGGGAGCATCTTTGAGAGGCTTGGAAAACGGGGAAACCCAACATTGCTGGACAATATTTACACCGAGCTCTACATCACAACTGGGGAGAGTGAAGGGGTTAATAAAGAGCATGAGGTATGGCAGATTGAAGATACGGCTCGGACCAAAGCATTTCAAGACCATGCAATCAACTGCAATGACATCTTTAAATCTTTAGACCCTAAGACAGAGGAACATAATGACAAATCCCAATCCAAACAAGCGGTACCCGTCAGAACTGTGCTGACAAAGGGAATCGCTGGCATTGGAAAAACGGTCTCAGTGCAGAAGTTCATCCTTGACTGGGCAGAAGGAATAGCCAATCGGGATGTAGATTTTGTCTTCGCACTTCCATTCAGGGACTTGAATTTCATCAAAGATGACTACAATCTCTTGGAGCTCCTGAGTGACTTCCACCCTGAACTAACAGATATCAATGATGCAAAGAAGGTGGTCGACTGCAAAGTCGTGTTCATCTTGGATGGTCTGGATGAAAGCCAACTTCCACTGGATTTCCATAACAACAAGAGGTTGTCTAATGTAACCAAGACAACATCAGTGGACGTGCTGCTGACAAACCTCATCAAGGGGAATCTGCTTCCTTCTGCTCTCCTCTGGATAACCTCCCGACCAGCAGCAGTTGATAAGATACCCTCCGACTGTTTTGACCGTGTAACAGAAGTTCGGGGATTCAACGACCCACTGAAAGAAGAATACTTCAAGAAGAGATTCAGTGATGATGAGAACCTGTCCAGCAAAATCATCTCACACATAAAGACATCGAGGAGTCTCTTCATCATGTGCCACATTCCGGTCTTCTGTTGGATTACTGCCATGGTTCTTGGGAACATGTTGAGAGGATCCTGTTCTGAAGAAGTCCCTAAAACTCTGACTGAGATGTACATTTGTTTCCTACTCACTCTGACAAACCTGGAGAACAAGAAGCATGGGAAAAATGAAACAGACCTTCGGAAACTGTCAGAGTCTGACGTACAGATCATTTTGAAACTTGGAAAACTAGCCTCCCATAACCTGTTAAAGAGCAATCTGGTGTTTTCTGAAGAAGATTTGAGAGAGTGTGATATTGATATCAATGAAGCCTTTTTGGGCTCAGGGATGTGCACAGAGATCTTCAGAGAGGAGGACCCAATGTTTAGAGTGAAGTTGTATAGCTTTGTGCATCTCAGCATTCAGGAGTTCTTCACAGCACTCTATGTTTCCCATTGTCATGCCAATGGTTTGCCATGTATTTCACCATGGGTTTCACTATATTTCGGAAAGCTGGATACATTGCATGACTTACACAGGTGTGCAGTGGATAAAGCGTTCCACAACAAGAACGGCCACCTGGACCTCTTCCTCCGCTTCCTTCTGGGCATCTCACTGGAGTCCAATCAGATCCTCTTGAAATGCCTACAGCTCCAGACAGAGGGAGACAAAGAGAGTATCCAGAATACCATCCAATACATCAAGGTCAAGTTATCGACTGAATGGTTTGTTTCCTCAGAGAGGTGTATCAATCTCCTCTACTGTTTGATTGAGCTGAAGGACAACTCCCTGGTGAATGAAATTCTAAAGTTCCTGACCTCCCAAAGTCTCTCCAAGATTGAGCTGACACCTGCTCAGTGCTCGGCGCTGGCGTACATGCTGTTGATGTCAGAGGAGGTGCTGGATGAATTTGACACGAGAAAATACAACACGTCAAGTCAGGGCCGTAGCAGACTCCTCCCAATAGTTAGATACTGCAGGAAGGCTATGTAAGTTCAGATGATAGTGAATTTACATTTACGTCATTTAGCAGACGCTCTTATCCAGAGCGACTTACAGGAGCAATTAGGGTTAAGTGCCTTGCTTAAGGGTACAGATAGATTTTTCACCTAGTCGGCTCGGGGAATAGAAACAGCGACCTTTCGGTTACTGGCACAACGCTCTTACCCACTAAGCTACCTGCCTCCATTTACTTTCCTAAGATTGGTAGATTACCGTAGTCACTTACGACTATTAGTATAATTTACACTTTTTTTTATGTCCTTTATAAGCCCTTTGTTTTCCCCTCTTAAGGCTAGTGGCCTGCTATTTCACAGACGACTGCGCTGAAATTTTGGCATCAGCTATCCAAATGCCTGGCTCACACCTGAGAGAACTCAGCATAATCTACAGCCAGCTGGAGAACCAGAAGCCCTTCATAGACGCGCTGGCAAGTCCCAACAACAGACTAGAGTCACTAGACATCAGTCATATCCAAGGGTTTTCAACAACTGAGCTGGAGGTGCTAACTGCTGCACTGAATCAATCTTAGAGTCAGCTGCACACACTAAGGTGAGCAATTATTAGTAAACAAAACAAAAAAAAGAGCAAACCAAGAAAAAGCTTCTTAGTAAAGTGGAAGAAAAATAGAAACGGAAGCCGTTTGTGACATGAATGGATGGATCTACAGCTTCTTCTTCTGCTGGCAACTAGCAATGCAACAACGGCACCTAAGGGATGTTAGGGGACGGAACAGGGGAAGTCAGCCAAGTGTTTAGCTGTTTGAAGTCAATTTAAAAGACTCTTCTGTAAACTTGTTTACTACGATTACACTCCGTAAGAGAGACTAAAGCATGTAAGTCCACAAAGTGTAGAAGGATGATCCACTTTGTTGTAATCCAAAGGTTTCCTGGGTGTTGGCTCGACGAGAGCTGCGGTGAAATTGTGGCTTCAGCTCTGGCGTCAGAGAACAGCCATCTGAGAGAGCTGGACCTCAGCGACAACAAACTGACAGACACCGGGGTGGAGGGGATCTCCACTGGGCTTATGAGTCCACACTGTGAACTGAAGATACTGAGGTGCGATATTTACGACAACAAGTGTTTCGAATCGTGTCAATCCATACAGCCCCTTTTAATTCCATATTCTCTCACGCCAGACTTGTCCGTTGTGAGGTCACTTCCTGTGGAAGTTTGTCCCCTGCTCTAGCAGCCTCCCAGTTGGAGGAACTGCATCTGAGCTGCAACACCCTGGGCGACATGGGACTGAAGCTGCTCTCTGCTGGACTGGAGGAGCCACACTGTCAGATACAGAAACTGGGGTGAGAAATGATGATGCTGTAAAAAAAAAAAAAAAAAAAAAAAAAAAAATGTAAAGTGTGGTATACATACAGTTTTATTTAACATTCTATATTTCTGTGCACAGGTATTTGGATAAAACCAAATTCAAATTTCAATCTCTCTCTCTCTCTCTCTCTGTTTCTCCTGCTATCTCTCTCATTCATCTCTTAGACTGAGGCAGTGTAATCTATCAGAGTTATCCTGTGAGTCCCTGTCCTCTGTCCTGTGTTCAAACTCAACCCTGATAGAGCTGGACCTGAGAGACAACGACTTGGGGGATTCAGGAGTGGAGCGACTCTCTGCTGCACTGGGGGACCCTCGCTGTGCCTTGCAGGTTTTGGGGTGAGAGGCTCACATATTGATGTAAGCAAACCCTTTTGAATTGAGTATGGCACCCTAACTCATTCCAACTGTTCTCTGCAGGCTGTCTGGTTGTCTGGTCACAGAGGAAGGCTGTGCTTCTCTGGATTCAGCTCTGAGGTCAAACCCCTCCCACCTGAGAGAACTGGACCTGAGCTACAATCACCCAGGAGACTCTGGAGTGAAGCTGCTCTCTGCTAGACTGGAGGATCCACACTGTAGACTGGATAAACTCAAGTTAGTGTAATATGTTATGTGTACACTATTTAGTTACTTTAATATTCCTTTAATATTCCTCTGCATATTATGATTATTTCTTGACATGAACTATTTCTATTAAAACAATACAGTGTGGACTTGTGTGGAGAGTGCAGGATCAAACCAGGCCTGAGGAAATGTGAGTCTGACTGATGTGTAATATGATATACAGGGTTTCTTCAGTTTGACATTTCCTTTAAAACAATGAGAAAGTACCGTCAGCTAAACAGAAAAACATTTAACTTTCTTATTTCCCTGGCTCCTCATTGTGCATGTGTGTTTTCTACAGATTCCAGTGAGCTCACCCTGGACCCAGATTCTGCACACATTGACCTGAGGCTGTCTGAGGATAGGAGGACAGTGTTGTGGAGAGAGGACAATGCTAACAGTCAAAGTAGTGCTAGCATAGGAAACGAAGCTAACAATGCTAACAGTGGGGATGGTGCTAGCATAGGAAACGAAGCTAACAATGCTAACAGTGGGGACGGTGTTAGCATAGGAAACGAAGCTACCAGAGGGGAAGAATCAAATAAATGGATTGATCCATCAATTTGTACAAGATCCCTGTCTGTGCATTGTACCAAGGGTTTATCTACTGGACGTTTCTACTGGCAGGTGGAGGCCACAGGATGGTTTGATATTGGGGTTATTATCAACGAAAACAATAGTATCTACAATATGTATGACCTCGTGGTAATATGTATGACCTTTATGGTATAATGATGTCATGCCATAGTGTTGTGAGGACAGAGGAAGAGTTAAGAAATGAGAGGTTTGGGGCCATAAAGTCTTCATTCCATTATGTCAAGGTAGATTAGTGATGTTTAGGATAGCATGAGTGATGTTTAGTATACTGACTTGGGGTAAAAAGTGATGAACATCAAAGACAGGGAGTGCCCATGGAGACTTGCCAAATGTATGTGAAAGGAATGAGAACCAAAAGGCTATATAAGATATAGGGTCTTCTTTGTCTAGTTAGTTCAACTGACGAAGGGCAAAGCCATGTCCGTTTGTTAGATGAACCCACAAGCTCGTGATTCTATAAATGCTTGGTATGAAATCTCCACAGAATGTCTAAGAATATCCTTGCATCCTTGATTCTTTGATACCTGAGAAACTCATCATAACAACCTGGAATAGTATAAAAGTAATCCTTCTACCCCCCCACCCACCCCATAAAAATAAAAAGTGGTTGTCCCACTTGCTATCCCAAGTTGAATGCACCAATTTGTAAATCACTCTGGATAAGAGTGTCTGCTAAATGACGTAGATGTAAATGTAAATGTTGCCTGTAGTTTTATAATTTATTTTAAAATAGCTGTATGGGATTTTTAAAGTACTACGTGGCCCTGCACCTGAATACATGTCTGACATGCTTTTAAGATACTGTATGTGCCCGGTCGGTCCCTCAGATCCTCTTTTAGTTGTTCCAAAGGTGAGAACCAAAACGTTTGGTGAGGCTGCCTTCAGCCACTATGGTCCTGGCCTTTGGAACAGCCTGCCAGAGGATCTGAGGGCCTCAGAAACTGTAGACAGTTTGAAGAGCTTAAGACATACCTTTTTAGCCATGCTTCTGCTTAGTCATACTATCTATTGTATATATCTTATTTATTTTCATTTATTTTAATGCATTAGTCTCTCATGTCCACTGTTATTGTTTTACTATTTTAATTTGTCTCATTTATAAAACCTATTTGTGTCTTTCTAACCTTTTATTTTATTTGCTAAGCACTTTGAAATGCATAATCTGTAAGAAATGTGCTCTGAAAATAAAGTTTGATTTGGTTTTGATCAGGAACATATCCCACAGTAGAGCCATTCAACCACAAACTTACATTAATATGCAAAGTGTCTCAAATGATTTCGTACATATTTACTAGTGTGTAATGCAGTAAAACTGTGATTAATAAGTACTTAATAAGTACTTCTCAAACAGCTTAATAGTCTGGATAATTAATTAATAAAAATGTTATTTCAAGCATTATGAATTTCAAGTTATATGAAAAACACTAATGAAACCAGTTTTTTTGTTGGGGTTCAGATCCCCTTTATTTTTATTATTAAAACTAGGCAGTTCAAAGGAAAGGTGGAGATGGTGGAGAAATTCAGATGCAGAGTGTGGCCCAGAGTTGTGTGTGTGTGTGTTTGTGCTTGAGTCACTCCTCTTTGGGGAGGCTGATGGTGCATGTGAAGAACGTCAACACACGTCGGAAGAATCGCAGAACGCCATTTTTCTTCCGCTTCTTTGTTTCGCTGGACACCTTTGCCACTGAGTTCAACGCCTCGGTCACTCCGCTGCTCACCTCAGGACAGCTCTCAGTAGATAGCTGCATCACCTTGCTGAGGCCATTTCCAGTGTTCAGAAGGTTTTCAGCAGCCGCTGTCTTCTTTTTGTCACTGGACACTTCTTCCACTGCGTTTGGTGCCTCAGGCACCTCACTGAACACCTCAGGACTTCCCCTGCACACCACAGGACCTCCATTGAACACTTCAGGCACTCCACTGCACATGTCAGGCACTCCACTGCATACCTCGGGACCGCCACTGAACACCTCAGGCACTCCGATGCACACCTCAGGACTGCTGTACACCTCAGGACGGTTCTCAGTGGATAGCTTCAACACCTTGCTTAGGCCATTTCCCGTTTTCAGATGGTTTCCAGTAGACTCTGTCTTCTTTGTGTCACTGCACACCTCTTCCACTGCATTTGAGGCCTCAGGACCTCTGCTGCACACCTCAGGAAGGCTCTCGGTGGATCTGAAATAGGACTAAACAGACAATGCAGCGTAATGAAAGAGCAAGAACAACACATCTGTCATTTTTTCAAAAAACATACCACAGACATCCAAAGTCTAAGATTATAGTAGCTAATTTATAATATTGTCCAGATTGAGACAACCCTGATACACCCAACTTTCAAAGATGCTTGACCTTTCATTTACAAAACAGGCTTCTTGTTCATTACCTTTGGGAGTTTTGCAATCATATTAGTGAAGTCTCGGTGCAGCTGATCTTCCCATCCCTCCTTCAGCCACCCTTTGGGGTTCACCACCTTGCTAAGGACATTTTCAGTTTCCAGAAGGTTTTCAGCAGCCGCTGTCTTCTTTTTGTCACTGGACACTTCTTCCACTGCGTTTGGTGCCTCAGGCACCTCACTGAACACCTCAGGACTTCCCCTGCACACCACAGGACCTCCATTGAACACTTCAGGCACTCCACTGCACATGTCAGGCACTCCACTGCATACCTCGGGACCTCCACTGAACACCTCAGGCACTCTAATGCACACCTCAGGACTGCTGCACACTTCAGGACGGCTCTCAGTGGATAGCTGCACAACCCTGCATAGGCCATTTCCTGTTTTCAGAAGGTTTTCAGCAGCTGCTGTCTTCTTTGTGTCACTGCACACCTCTTCCACTGTGTATGAGGCCTTGGGACCTCCACTGAACACCTCAGGCACTCTAATGCACACCTCAGGACCAGGGACGGCCTGTTCAATAGGGCGATATGGGCGACGCACTGCCAAACGGGAAAAGGAAGGGATTTTTTTTCTAATCAATTATATCACGGCAACAGTAGTTATCAGTGTTCTAATCTGATCTGACTGCCACTAAATGTCAAATCAGGCTAAAGTCGTGCTTCAAATGGCCCCGCCCATTTTTGGGGTGATTTCAGTCAGGTTGAAAATCGCCCAGAAGTCTCTCATAGCCTGTCATGTAAAATCTATTTTTTTCAAATTTCAAAGCTTTCAATACATTCTCTATGGGAGTCTGAGGGCTTGCACTTACGCGCTTTCGTCATACGTGACGTAACCATGAACGTAACTAAGAAAATAGCGGCTGTCACACTCTGGCTCTGGGACTTTTTATGTTTAGTCAGGGTGTGTAGATTTCCGTGTGTTTTGTACTGTGTGTAGTGTCTAGGTGTTCGCGTTCTATGTTTGGTCAGTGACTCCCAATCGGAGGTAACGAGTGTCAGCTGTCGGCTCGTTATCTCTGATTGGGAGCCATATTTAAAATGTCTGTGTTCACCTTGTGGTGGTGGGTTTTGTTCTATGTTCAGTCGGTGTACTGAGGACTTTACGGATCGTGTTTTGTTTTGTCGTGTATTCAACATTAAAGTCATCATGTTCACTCCCAACGCTGCGCTTTGGTCCTACTTCATTGGCGATCGTGACAGAAAAACCCACCACAACGAGACCAAGCAGCAGTTGGATGACGAGTGGTGGAGCCAGAAGAGCGAAGGTTGGGAGAGGACATTAGAGGCCTGGTCCACGGGGAGGAGAGACCCCCAGAAAATTTTTAGGGGGGGGCTCACGACGTCGGGGCAGCAGGAGTACGGGATTGAGGAGTGCAGAAGGTTGGCAGAGGAGGCCGCCAGGTTAAGGGGGCCACTGGTCACGAAGGGGAAGGAAGGTGTGGAGGCAGGGCGAAAGGTACTGGGGTGTGTTACCAGTCCGGTCCGGCCCGTTCCTGATCCCCGTGGAGGGCCAGGGGTGTGTGTCCCCAGTGCGGTCCTGTCTGTTCCTGCTCCCCGCACCAAGTCTGTGGTGCGTTTCGTCAGCCCTGTCCGGCCCGTGCCTGCTCCCCGCACCAAGCCAATGATGCGCGTCGCCAGCCCGGCCCGGCCTGTTCCTGCTCCCCGCACCAAGTCTGTGGTGCGTTTCGTCAGCCCTGTCCGGCCCGTGCCTGCTCTCTGCACCAAGGCTGTGGTACGTGTCGCCAGCCCGGTTCGGCCTGTTCCTGCTCCCCGGCTCAAGTCTGTGGTGCGTCTTGTCAGCCCTGTCCGGCCTGTTCCTGCTCCACGCACCAAGCCAAGGGTGCGTTTCGTCAGCCCTGTCCGGCTCGTTCCTGCTCTCTGCACCAAGTCTGTGGTGCGCGTTGCCAGCCCATTCCGGTCCGTTCCTGCTCCACGCACCAAGCCAGGGGTGTGTATCGTCAGCCCGGTCCGGTCCGTTCCTGTTCCACGCACCAAGCCAGGGGCGCGTGTCGTCAGTCCGGTTCCGGCCAGCGGGGCTAGACAGGACCAGGGGTACTTTGGGGGGTTGGAGAGGAAGTGGGGAGGAAGCCCGGAGCCGGAGCCGCCGCCGAGGAGGAATGCCCACCCAGCCCTCCCCTGTTTGCTTGTATTTAGGCGCGGTCGCAGTCCGCGCCTTTAGGGGGGGGTACTGTCACACTCTGGCTCTGGGACTTTTTATGTTTAGTCAGGGTGTGTAGATTTCCGTGTGTTTTGTACTGTGTGTAGTGTCTAGGTGTTCGCGTTCTATGTTTGGTCAGTGACTCCCAATCGGAGGTAACGAGTGTCAGCTGTCGGCTCGTTATCTCTGATTGGGAGCCATATTTAAAATGTCTGTGTTCACCTTGTGGTGGTGGGTTTTGTTCTATGTTCAGTCGGTGTACTGAGGACTTTACGGATCGTGTTTTGTTTTGTCGTGTATTCAACATTAAAGTCATCATGTTCACTCCCAACGCTGCGCTTTGGTCCTACTTCATTGGCGATCGTGACAGCGGCTAGCAGCGTCTCTGTTGCGACCTGCAGTGTGGCGTTATCTTCTGTTTTTAATTTGTACACTTAGTGGCGTTATTTTATGTTTTTAATTTGTACACTTAGTTTACAAACATTCTGCCAACCATGGATTTCCAGTGGTGGGTTTTGGACTGATCTTGTTGATCGTGTACATACCCGCTACGAACGGACTAAATAATGAAAACGCTGCTGGCAGCGGAATCCAATACAGCTGGGAGACTTGGCTGGATGACAGAGTCCCGGACAGAGAAGTGGAGCCGGCCGGCTTCACCCTGGTCAGAGCGGACCGCGATCCTGGTAAGAGAGCGACTCTGTACCCCCGACATTGAACTGCTTTCTGTGTCACTGCGACCTTACTATCTGCCCCGTGAGTTCCCCCAATTGTTTGTTACCGTTGTGTACTGTTGATAATCACAAGTTTACTGGAGAACTGAGACCAAGTAGAGACTTTGGACAGGGTGGATATGGTATAATAAAGGCAGTTTATTCAGAGGTAAAGATATCTGGAATCGCATGCACGGACTCGTTCGTCAAACTCTTAGGGAGCTATCTGAAGAGAGCCCCGAAAACATTGTGTGCAGACATTTTATACAATAAATGATGTAGGTTGAATCTAGTAGTTCTGATCTTCTGATTGGTCCTGATGAGTTGGGCGAGGTCCCCTCCACTGTTGCATTGGCTCTGAGTCGGGTTCTCTGTCTTCAAATGTTCAGCCTAAAGAGAGGGGATTTTTGTGTGTGTGTGTGTGTGTGTGTGTGTGTTTAACAGTGATGATGTGTGTGTGTGTGTGTGTGTGTTATCAGTGATGATGTGTGTGTGTGTGTGTGTGTGTCCTCAGAGCAAGAACTCGTGAGTTGGAAGAACTGAGAGACCTATGGCGTGGGTGTTGTCCTTGGCCACCTGCTGACAAGGCTGACAAGATAGGACTCTTTTGTCCATTGTTATAGGATAGGAACAGCATTGATTGAAAACAAATGCCCAACACAAAATGGGTCATGCACAAGATTTTAGTCAGACCAAGCTATAACATTATATATTTACTACGACAGTACATTCAACCAAAAGCTAATATAACAAAGGCATCAGAGATTATTTATAATCTGTCACAGAAACTGGAATCCATCTCCCCAGATCAGTCAATAAATGCTTCTGGTATTGACTTATATGCTGCCCCTGTCTTCATGTTGTTGCTGGACATATCTTTTTTTAAATGTGTGTAGGTCACCTAAATCATCAGAAAAATTGCCCCTCCTGAGAATTTTTTCAGGAGCCGCCACTGCTCAGGACTGCTGCACACCTCAGGACGGCTCTCAGTGGATAGCTTCACCACCTTGCTTAGGCCATTTCCCGTTTTCAGATGGTTTCCAGTAGACTCTGTCTTCTTTGTGTCACTGCACACCTCTTCCACTGCATTTGAGGCCTCAGGACCTCTGCTGCACACCTCAGGAAGGCTCTCGGTGGATCCGAAATAGGACTAAACAGACAATGCAGCGTAATTAAAGAGCAAGAACAACACATCTGTCGTTTTTCAAAAAACATACCACAGACATCCAAAGTCTAAGATTATAGTAGCTAATTTATAATATTGTCCAGATTGAGACAACCCTGATACACCCAACTTTCAAAGATGCTTGACCTTTCATTTACAAAACAGGCTTCTTGTTCATTACCTTTGGGAGTTTTGCAATCATATTAGTGAAGTCTTGGAGCAGCTGATCTTCCCAGCCCTCCTTCAGCCACCCTTTGGGGTTCACAACATTGCTAAGGACATTTTCAGTGTCCAGAAGGTTTTCAGCAGCCGCTGTCTTCTTTTTGTCACTGGACACCTCTTCCACTGCGTTTGGTGCCTCAGGCACCTCACTGAACACCTCAGGACCTCCATTGAACACTTCAGGCACTCCACTGCACATGTCAGGCACTCCACTGCATACCTCGGGACCTCCACTGAACACCTCAGGCACTCTGATGCACACCTCAGGACTGCTGCACACCTCAGGACGGCTCTCAGTGGATAGCTGCACAACCTTGCATAGGCCATTTCCCGTTTTCAGATGATTTCCAGTAGACTCTGTCTTCTTTGTGTCACTGCACACCTCTTCCACTGCGTTTGAGGCCTCAGGACCTCCACTGCACACCTCAGGACCTGTGCTGCACACCTGTGAACTTATGCTGCGCACCTCAGGACCTCTGCTGCTCACCTCAGGACCTCTGCACCTCACCTCAGGACCTCCGCTTCTCACCTCAGGACCTCTGCACCTCACCTCAGGACCTCCGCTTCTCACCTCAGGCACGCTTCTGCACACTTCAGGACCTCTTCTGCACACCTCAGGACCTCTGCTGCACACCTCAGGCACTCTGCTACACACCTCAGGACCTCTGCCACACATCTCAGGAAGGCTCTCAGTGGATCCGAAATAGGACTAAATAGACAATGCAGAGCAATGAAAGAGTAAGAACAAAACAATATCTGTCCTTTTTCACAAAACATACCACAGACATCTAAAGTCAAAATGTATAGAAGCTCATTTGTAATATTGTCCAGTTTGAGACAACTCTGATACACCCAACTTGGAAAGACACTTACGAAACAGGCTTCTTGTTCCTTACCTTTGGTAGTTCCGCAATCATATCGTAGAATTTTCGGGTTAACTTCCAACGCTCCTCTTTCAGAAGCTGGATGTCTCCGTCGGTAGCAGTGTCCACGATGACATTTGGTATCCTTAATTCATCCTGAACTCTCTGGCCACTGAGCAGGATAACTCTCTCTGTCTCTGTTTCCTGTAATTCCAGGCCCCTCTTTGCATCCCAAGTCTATGTAACAACATAATATGTCATTAAAAGACTGTTGATGTACCAGGTGAGACTGGACACTGGTCCATCATTGAAATTATGGGGAAAATTATGAATTTGAACTGATAGCTATTGTTTTTCTCTGGGTACAAAAATGAGCTTGCTGATATTTGAAGTGCTTTACAGTGGGTGTACTGTTTGCTCTACATAGTCCTCACCAATTCAGCTACAGAGACCTTCCTCCATCTCTTCCATGTCTCTGCCTCACGCCTTCATGTGAATATGGAAATGTATCAGACTGTGTCTGTCTACACTATCTATCAAACTATTGCTATCATCTAATATATTTTGATACATTCAGGTTATTATTTGGCCTTGTGTACTGATGTGATAAACTCAAGTTACCTAAATGAAGTATAAAGTTTCGTACTTCGTATTTGAAAATAGTCTGAGAACACTGCACTTACTCCAGGAAGACTATTTTCCCTGCCAGGAGCCAGGCCTTGAGTGGTCTCAGAGGGAGGTCCAGTGGGAGCCTTCCCTGGGCTTTCAGCATACAGAATTGCCTCTTGAGCATTTTCTGCAATAGAGTCTTCAATTAGTGACTAAACCAGTTAGAATGTGACAATCAGAGAGTGATATGAATTGGTTCATGGCAAAAACGAACTGCTCCTCCATGGAGAGTGATGAGGCCTTATTGATTATTAATTGTTGTTGGCCAAAACCCTGCAGAAAGAGCGAGGGTTACTGAGCACAGTACCCAACACCAGATGTCTACAGCAGTACATCTATCTTTTATTAATTCATGCTGGTAAAAGTTATCTAAATGGGAAGAATATATATTATACCTTATGTAGCCGGCGCGGTCTGCTCGTTGCCGACTACTGCGTTGTGTTCCGGTGCACTGAAGACAACACACTGGCGTACTTGAAGGCACTTTATTGTGTACAACTCTCTCAATCTGTTCAACATCAAAGAGAGAAAATGTTCAAAACTCTACCCTCGACCAGAATCCGCCTCTCCCAGCCGAGTACAATGCAGACTGAGTACAACCACATTAAAAAATACAAGGAACAAAATACAACATCATTGGAAAATAAACATTGCATCTGGTGTATATCTTATGTATGTGTCATATTCATGTTATCTCTGCCAAAAACTCTGAGCTTTTAGCCTTTACATTAATACTTTGCAACATGACATAAACCATCTTTCAAATAGGTAATACATACAGTAATATGCACGAAGCAACATGTAATCCTTCACATTTGAGCTTTTCAGTGCCATTAAACACTAATCAATACATGAAAACATTTTAAATGAACACATATTTTTAACCTGATATAGGGAATACATACCTGTTCAACATCAAAGAGAGAAAATGTTCAAAACTCTACCCTCGACCAGAATCCGCCTAACATAAAAAGAACAACGTGAGCTTCATACAAGAGGATAGAATGATGATTGCTAACTTACAGCTAAACAGAACACGAGGTTAGCTAAGTTAGCAATTTCTCAACTCTCAAAAATGGCTAAATTCACGACACAGCTTGATTAAATGTACGTACACTCATCATATAATATACATACAAGTTACTATGTGCACTGAAACGTTTTAGTTTTAACAGGTATATCAAGTTTATGTCACGCCGAAGTGAATACATACCTCTCCCAGCCGAGTACAATGCAGACTGAGAAAAGCATGACCTCCCTCCGCATATAACCAAACCAACTCTAGAGGGCGCACTTACACAACTAACTCTCCCAATATCTGTAGACTACACGAAATGCTGAACAATACAATATTTTGGTGAAATCAACTCACAAAATAAAATAAAAAATAGAAAATGAACGGTTGCAAAAATCTGTAATTCTTTGACCTGTTACATTCACCCCTCTTTAATTTCACCAAAATCCTTCACACTTTGAGGGTGGAAAATAACCAAAAACATATAGAATAAAACTCTTGTCCACTTGGTCCAAGATAGCCCTGGGACTCCATTTCCCATATACAGCGTATAAAGCTACTTACAAAGTAAGTTAAAAGAAAACAGCAGTTGATCAGGCTACTGCCCCTTCTAGTGAATATGATGCCTTATACATCATATGAAATCTTGGAACACTTTCCCTCCATTATGAACATCTCATGACTCAGGTCATACTACTGGTAATAAAGAAAAATATCTCAATCTCAAAAATGTATCTAAAATAAAGAACGGAAAGACAGTGACCTTTTGACTCCTGTAACAAAACCCTTGGTGAGTGGTTTTTGCACCATGTTCTCTATCAAGCGATCGACTGCCTTAACAACCCTGCCAGTACGTGTTCTGACAACCTGACTTTCAAACCCTTGTACTTGGGAGGGTATCTGACTATCAATCAGTGTAACAGGTGAATTGATGTCCGAAGACCCTGTCTCATCTAAGTCAGGAACATCAATTGGGGCAACAGAGTCAGTGTCAGTCATGTGCGAATCAGGGGGGTCACTGGAATCCGACAAGTCTCTCACAGGTGAGTATTCATTTTCCCCTTGGCCTCTGACCTCTTTAGACTGGGCTCTCGTGGGTGTCAGTTGAACAGACTTCCTGGACAGAGAGTGGGGCGTCTCATTCTCCATCTCAGACTCATCAGCTTCTCCAATAGACTCAGAGTCAGAGGATGCGTTTAACCACGAACATGTGCGGTCCTCAGAAGCATCTACTGCTAGGCCACTCAAAGCATCAACAGAAGGAGGCTGAAGCTCACTGGCCACATCCGAGGCAGCTCCATTCATCTCTTCATCGCTTAGTTCTGGCATGGGCAAGAAGCTCACATCCAACATCAAATTCCGATGAACAACTTTTGTTTTCCCACTTTCGTCTCGGACTTTGTAAATGTGAGTCTGAGGGTTCCGGTCTATGATGGTATACATAGTGGCTTCCCACTTATCCGCTAACTTCCTCTTCCCTCTCTCTGCTTTATTAGCTAACAAAACTCGGTCGCCAACGTTCAAGTGGGTTCCACGAACTCTCTTGTTGTAGCCATCAGCTTGATGTTGCTGTCCTTTCCTTGCATGCTGCTGAGCTATGTCGGCAGCCACATGGAGGTTCGCCATCAGTTTCTCTGCATAGGTCTTATAATTCACCACGACTGGATCCCTCAAGACTTGTTTGAAGACCATGTCTACTGGGAGTCTGGGGACTCGACCATACATCAAATAGAATGGAGGATATCCAGTTGTTTCATGAGTGGTGGCGTTATACGCAAAAGTCAAAGTCTGTATCTGTTGGGCCCAGTGTTGCTTAGCTGTCAGGGGTAGGGCACGCAACATACTGCCAAGTGTCCTATTGAACCTTTCGGTTTGCCCATTTCCCATGGGATGGTATGCTGTTGTGTGTGTTTTCTTAATCCCTGTGAGGCTGAGGAGTTCAGCTATGAGTTTGCTTTCAAAATTGGCCCCTTGATCAGAATGTATTCGCTCTGGGAAACCGTAGATGCAGAATACGTTATCCCATAACGTCTTTGCTATTTGCTTTGCAGTTTGGTTTACGCAGGGAAAGGCATGAGCAAATTTTGTAAAGTGGTCTGTTATGACTAACACATCGACAGATCTTTGCTTACGGTCCTCAGCACTCCAAAAATCAATGCACACCAGCTCCATGGGTGCCGAAGTGCGAATGCTCTCCAAGGGAGCTCGGGCAGCTGGTTCAGGGGTCTTTGCAAGGATACAGCGTTGGCAGCATTTCACATATTCCTTGATGTCTCTTCCCATTTGCGGCCAGAAGAAACGCTGTCGGGCGAGGTGTGCTGTTCTAGCCTGCCCTTGATGCCCAGCGAAATCATGCACACCAGCGAGAGCTTTGGCCTTCAAGCTAGCAGGCAGCACAAACTGATACCTCTTCTCTCTGCTTAATGGGTCTTTGGTTACCCTATATAGGACTCCGTCCTGGACTTTTAGATGATGCCACTGCTTGCACAGTGTCTGGGTCGTAAGAGCTAACCTCCTCCTCCCTCGCCTAGGTGGTGGCTCACCCCTCTGAATGAGTGGCAGGACTTCCCTGATAACTGGATCTATTTCCTGGCTGTGCCTCAGCTTGCCGATGGAGAGGGCTGGAAGTATGTCTTGTTCTGAGGGCACCGCCTGGGGAAGAACATTGAGAAACTGTGTTGCTCTTATCTCTGCTCCCCTTTCCCACTCTACATGAGCTTCACAAGCAGATTTCACATGAGAGGGTTCTTGACTGCTGGCCAGCCTGTCTTGAGTGGGGTCCATAGTTACACAGCACCCTGCATCAAGTGCCTGGAGACACTGGGTCTTACTCCGGAAGAGATCTTGGACTTTCTCCTCTTTGGTTCCCTCTGCCTCGGCCAAAAGACTTCCATAGGGCTCACTGATCAACCTTTGGCTCACTGATTTAGCAAACGGATCTCTACTCAGGGCATCTGCCACAATGTTCTTTACCCCAGGAATGTGTTTGATACTGAAGGTGTAGGGGGAAAGCTTTGCCACCCACCTCTGTTCGCAAGCGTCAAGTTTTGGTTTGGTCATTATATAGGTCAAAGGATTATTGTCAGTCCACACAGTAAAAGTGTGGCCTTTCAACCAGTGGCTGAATTTTTCACAAACACTCCATTTGAGCGCCAAGAACTCCAGTCGGTGAGCAGGATACCTCTTTTGTGAGCCAGTGAGGGTCTTGCTGGCAAAGGCGATCGGGCGTGCCTTCGTTTCTCCTTCTGGTATCTGGGACAGAACTGCCCCAAGGCCATCAAGAGACGCATCAATGGACAAAACCAAGGGCTTAGTAAAGTCTGGATGGCTAAGGACCACACAATTCAGGAGCTTCTCCTTAAGGCCGGCGAAAGCTGAATCGCAGTCAAGGGTCCAATCCGCAGGTTTGAGCTTTCTGTAGACTCCCGCATTCTGACTGTACTTCCCGGCCTTTCCTCTCCGTTTCTGGCCAGCTGTGAGAGCAAACAGGGGTTTTGCGATGGAGGAGCAATTTGGTATGTAGTGTTGGTAATAAAATACCATCCCCAGGAACGACTTCACTCTGCGAACTGAAGGAGTGCAGCCATCATCTTCCATCAAGTCCCTCTTTGACATTTTGGTGATGACCTCGACCTTCTCTGGGTCAACAGCAACACCGTCACTGTCAACGATGTGTCCGAGAAACTTCACAGATCTCCGCAACAGATGGCATTTCTTTGGACTCAACTTTAGATTGTGCTCCCGTAGCCTCTGGAAAACAACCTCTAATCTGCTGAGGGCCTGCTGTTCATTGGGGGCAAATATCAAGAGATCATATAGGTAGCACAAGAGACTGCTGAAGTTAAGATCGCCAAAGATACTCATCATCATCCTCATGAAGGACGCTGGACTGTTGCAAAGCCCCTGTGGCATTCTGTTATACTCGTGCAGGCCTAATGGTGTTGTGAAGGCGGTATACTTTTTGTCCTCCTCATGCATGGGCAAGTTATAAAATCCAGACGTGAGGTCCATGGTGCTGAAGACAGCATTACCGCCAAGGGCAGCCAAGCAGTCCGATTGATGGGGCAAAGGATGAGCATCCTTGATAGTTCTTGCATTCAGCCATCGAAAGTCTGTGCATATCCGGAGGTCGCCATTCTTCTTCTCCTGGGACATCTTCACCCCTCCATCTTGTGAGACTGGTCATCATTTCTAGAAACTGTTCGCCATCTGGAGACCCTTTTGTGTTGCTCGAGATAAGAGTCCAATAACTGTTCTCGTTTTTCAGCTGATGCAGTACACGTTTCAACATGTTGGTGCCTACTATTATGTCGTCTTTCTGACCAGTGATCACCAGAACTGGGACCATGCACTTTACCCCATACAGACTTAGTTCCATGTCATACATGCACTTGGGGCGCACTTGTACTCCTCCACAGCCAACAAGGATGATATGCTGTGAGAGTTCTTGATGTGGGGTCAAGACGCTATCCGATAGTAGTCTCTGCTCTGCCT